>NW_025789082.1:0-8251 GCF_021130785.1 Homalodisca vitripennis
AAAAGGTTATATGAAACCCTGATAAAATACATTTCCCCCCGTACTCAGCCGGGGTTTTTCGGACAATTTTAACGAGACCCGGGGTCTGGTTCTTTACCCCATGATCGTTGGCCAACGACCCAAACATTAGTTTAGTTTTAAATAAGAGGGTCGTTGGCCCAACGATCAGTGGTGTAATCGGACCGATTTGTTTCATAAAGTAATACATAACTAAAATGGGTCGTTGGTTCAACGAACCTTATTTACAATTTAAACAGTAAATTTTACAATCAAGGTTCTTTGGGCCAACGCCCCTTTTATTGCAGTAACAAGTTAAATTGTAGAGTGCAGGTTCGATTACACCACTGTTCTTTGGGGCCAACGAGCCGTTTTATAATTTATAGAGGTTTCGATTAGTCCACTGGGTCGTTGGCCCAACGACCGGTCAAATAAAACATTGCATTTAAAATTTGAAAAGGGTCGATTACTCCCACTGACCGATTAGGTCCACTATGGACAAGGACAGGCGATACGGCAGCCGCTCCTCCTGCACTGTAGTAATTTTATCTTCATTATGAGCGTGAATACATTTGATGAAAATATAAATATATATAACTATAAATATTATTATAAATTATATATTAATTAAATGCAGGTATGAGGTAACTTAGTACATTTTTTGTCGGTAAAGAAAAATTACATTGGTTAATATAAACGTAATATATTTTTAGTTCTAATTTATTCTACATCATTGACGTGACTAAACATATATGTTTGTAAAAAAATTGATATAAAACGGGCAAAAGCGTGATTTAATCTTTATTGAAACTACATTAGTAATCGATTTTTTTATCACATACATATACATGTACAAGTAAAAGAACTGGCCAATTCTCTTCAAAAAGCCAATGTATAATGTTCTGAAGCATTTACACATTTTCGTGTATCTGGTACATTTCTTCAGATGGATATAAACTACATTTACAGTACATATTAAAGATAACTATCAATCATTAAAGCTTAATTGAGAATATGTTGCCAACTTTAAAATAGAAGCTTCTGAAGAAGTAATGTTGGTTGTTAATGGGATGTGAGAGAAGGCATTAATTATCTTATCCCGGGGTTTATTCTATATGAGGTAATATATAAACGTAATGCAGCTGTTAGACTCTTAGTTATAAGTAGAATAGTGTAATTTGTGGTAATATATTAAAAAATACAATGTTTTAGTGATGTCGCAAAAAGAATTCAAATTTCACATGCAACTGTGAAAGTACAGTACTACTAGAGCTTTAATTTCCCATAAGTTCAACATTATTCTTTTGATGGGGTCTTCCTCAGTTTCTTTCCAAGTTGAAACATGCAAAACTCGAATTGATGTCTCCGTGACAAATCTTGTTATAATTTTTAATAATTTTAATGTGAAGTAAACGTTTCTTTCGTGTCTTCATTGTAGCTTTGTACGCTGTGATGGCTGATGAGAATGATGAGTGTTAACTGTCGACCGTAACATGAAGTCACAGTCATTTACATGATTTTATTCAGTTTTCATTGAGCCCGGTGGTTTACTTTACAGTTAATTTACATCATAAAAGATGGTACGATTAGGTCTTCGGTTTACACGGCTGGTGTCATAACCAACTGTTTCGGCCTAACCGTGGAAAGTTACCCTCCGTCACAATATTTTTTCCGGTTTAAGATCTGTTGTTTAAGATAGTTCCCTACATAAAAAACCGATACATTGTAAGAATTTAATGGGTAAGCATCGTTTCGACGAGATGTAAACTGCACAACACATCAAATATTATCAAATCATATAGCTCGTGTTTTAAGAAATTTAAGGTTATTTAACAACTATCGAGAAGTGTTCTATGAAATGTTTAAAACCTTCAAATTTGTGTACATTATTTACATTTACTCTATATCATTGTCCAGTATGACTTAGACAGTGAAGCAGTGGACCTGTACAGAAGGAGAATCAATCGTGGCCATTAGGCAAACTAGGCGGCCACCGAGGACGGTAGCTTTAAGGGGCGGCTAAAAGAAGAAAAATTACAAGAATGTGTATAAATTACGTTTTCAGAAACCGACCAAAAAAATACATAAAACAGGCTTGTGTCACTTGAAAATTCAACCTTTATCATATCAAACATTACTTAGAGTGTCAGCGTAAACCTTAGGTAAATTGAATATAGTACAAGAAAAACCCTTTTTAGTTACCTCTATGTGAAATTGAAGACGGCAACAGTTTTAGTGTTTTGTTCGGAGTTGGGCGGGATGTGGCCTCGAAAAGCATATTGTCGCATCGCTTCTATAACCCCCTTACTACTACTTGTCTAAACCTTTACTCAAGTCGGAGGATCGATCAATCATTAGCTAGTTTGAGGGTTTTTTATCGACTTTGTGAATTTTTATTTGCGGTATTTAATTTGCTTATTTTGCAGCATCCCTACGTAAAGGAACGCTAGTGGATGCTGCCTGCTCATCCGAGGCTCTATTTTTTCATGGAGCAAAAAAGAATGGAAAATAGGCACTTTACTTGTCTCAAACTTATTTGTCAATCTTTCATTCCACAAACAACTTTATATGGAAAAGCCTGGGGGTTTTTGACCTCGGATTACAACTACAGTGAATGCATTTGTATGGCGATGTGGTTTTTTTTTTTTTCGACATAAATTGCAATGTTTATCAAATTTTCCCCTTTTTTTTTCTAGGTTTTTTCATTTTTTAAACAAATTACTTTTAAAAATAATCTTTGAGCATCTAGTTTTTCTTTTTAAAAGGTATTTTTCATTTAATGTGAAATTTCACCTAAATAATGTAGAAAACATCTATTTAAAAAACCCACTACTCTTGGCGTTTTTTTTGTATTTTGGGTTGTCGGGCTCTTTAAATGTTGTAAACCTGGAGGGGGGAGCGGAGCTGCAGGTGCAAAGTACATGGAAATATGTAATATAAAAAATAATATACATGTGGCCTTGTTTTCCATGTTTATGCTAGCAACGGGCAGGCTTAAGACAGTTTTTTCTAAATTGTAAAGTTTTGAACAAACTATTTTAAATTTTATTCACATCGGTTACCTTTATAGACAAGTTTTTTTTTTAATAGAAATTAACCAAACCCTTTTCCCACATTGGTGACCTTGAAATTTAAAAAACATAAAATTTTTTTTGGCACACAAAAACAAATACAAAAAATTTGATGTTTTTAATATTTCCATCCGTTTTTTCACGAGTTCACGGAGCCGTTTATCGAGAAAAAAACGTGAAGTATTTACCCAGTCCCAATAAATTGTGATCAGACATGTTCGGGCAGTCAAACGAAAAAGAGCAGATTGATTTAGAAGACAAACAACAGCAAAGAGACCAGGAATAATCTAAGGCCACAGGATAACTGGCTTCCCGGGGAACGAGGACATAATAATAATTTTAAAATTCAAAAACCTAAACTATGGCGCTTTTGAAAATTTTTTCCCCTTCATTCGTCCAATTCAAGCACAAACCCTGGAACTTCACAACCACTTAAATTTGTTTAAAAATTCCATTGCTATATTTTGTCATATAATTGTTTTTAATAAAAATTTGGCAACATGATTGCCGTTGAAGATGTCGAATCAAAAAAAACTACGTTTGGCTTCGTCACCCCCAAAAATCCTTTTTTTCCCAAAATAAATTCAAACAAAACCGACACCTATTTTAAAAAGGCAAATCAGAAGTAAGATTTTTTAACCAGTCTGGGTTTTTGTATGATCGACCTTCCCCCCTTAAATCTTTGTTAAGATCCTGAAAAGGCCAATGGCACATTAGGAAGGCAAAATAAGGATTCTAGGAATTATATCAGTACCGAATGCCTCTTCAGTTTAAATCAGATCCCCTTCCCCCCCACGGTATTTTTTTGCCATAAGTTTACACTTATGTTTAATATTTAAACCCACTCTATGTGATTCCATTTGTAACGGTCACGTGCTTACTGCGCTCGTTTGTTCCTAAACCTTTTTACTAGCATACGTACCAAATTTCGTCTATAGCTGTCTACTACATGTAATGTTATCAAGTTTTCAGTCATCCATACATACAGCATAAACACCATTCCTCACAAACTTTCACATTTTTGATATTAATAGGATATAACACTAGTAGAATGACAATATAAACTAGACTGGTACTCGGCCAAGTTGCAAGTGAGAGGTCAGTCACTGGCAATGTCCCGTCCACAGTCACTCGACCCTGCAGTACAGCAGCTACCAGTGTCCACCACTTTCCCCACACTCCTCTTTTTTCTTGTATTGAGTCTAACTTGGGAGTTCACACATGTTCTATTTACTTACTCTAACACCGTACTGAGTCTAACTTGGGGGTCCACACATGTTCTATTTACTTACTCTAACTCCTCTGTGTCTTACTTGGGATCCCCACATGTTCTATTTACTTACTTAAAACCGTATGATCTAACTTGGGATCCCCACACGTCCTATTTATTACCTAACTCCGTACTGAGTTAACTTTGGGGGTCCACAACTCCTATTTACTTACTCTAACACCGTACTGATCTAACTTGGGGTCCACAACGTCCTATTTTCTTCTCTAACACCCTACTGAGTCAACTTGGGATCCACCACGTCTATTTACTTACTCTAATCCGTACTGAGTCTAAATTTGGGGGTCCACACATGTCTTATTTACTTACTCTAACTCCGTACTGAGTCTAACTTGGGGTCCACACATGTTTTTTACTTACTCTAACTCCCTACTGAGTTAATTGGGGGGTCCACACACGTCCTATTTACTTCTCAACACTGTACTGAGTCTAACTTGGGGGTCCACAATGTTTAAATTTCTTACTCTAACACCGTACTGAGTCTAACTGGAGTCCCCACACTCCTATTTAAATTACTCTAACACCGTACTGGGGTCTAACTTGGGAGTCCCCACACGTCCCATTTACTTACTCTAACTCCGTACTGAGTCTAACTTGGGAGTCCACACATTGTTCTATTTACTTGCTCTAACTCGTACTGTGTCTTACTTGGGAGTTTCAGTTTAAATAGAGGTTTAGGGCTCTGAAAATACGAAAATAATCCATGGAACATTATATCCGAATGTCCCAAACGACCTAAACACAGTGTTGTATTACGTAAATATTTCCAAAATTAGGCAGTGTCTCTTAATCTCATCATTCGAAACTTTTTTCCAAAATATTTTAAGATTTAGGACTACCGTGAACGAAAATAAAAAAAATAAACCGATACAAAACGAGTATCGAAGGACCCAGAACGGGATGTAACGAAAGGCGTTATCGAACTGACTTTACACTTCCTCCATAATAGTGACTTTCCCAGACTGTAACTTTGCTGTGTTTTTGACCTAAAATCCATCATAGTTATCTTAGACTAAGTTTATGTATTAAGTTTCAAGTCTTTAGGATTTTTCCCACCAAGAGTTATCGGACAGATGGGCAAGGCGGGCGGGGCAATTACAGGATTTAAGGTGACTTTATATCGGGTCCTGAATAAATAGCAGAACCTGTTGGATTCTTAACCATTCAAAATCTTCCAGTGTTATAAAAGCTTCAAATAACTGTACTGCTAACAATACTGAAACTATACAAGTATTTTTATACATATTTATAGCAATTAATCAATTTTATTTTTACATTCAGCGATGTAGAGCCAATGTGTATAAAACTTAAATTAAAATTAATCGTTGTGGTTTATTATGACAAGTTGATCGAGGAAAACGAATTATGTACAATTAACACATATGGACTGATATCGCCATAAATGCTAATATAAAGGCAGCACCTCGGTTTTGCGCGTCGTTTGTTGTTGATAATCGCAACCAATAAACCAATATTTTTCTACTGGGCAGTTCTCATTAGAAACTATTTTGTTAGAATATAGTTTCTAATGATTGTAGAAATATAATGTAATAACAATTATCTTAGAAATATAACAATAGTATCAGGCATTAGATGTGCTGAAAGTTAGACCAGAAAGTATCTGAATGACTTACTGTCAATAAATTTCGATCACACGGATAAGAACTATGTGGGTGGCTTCACAAGCAACACCACACAAGAGACAAGGTCACTCAACAGAAGTCGTTGTGTGCTCCCAGACAATGTGAGTGTTACTATTGTAACCGGAATTCAACTGTGTTGGAAGGATCACTTACTATTCAGCAAATATTTTATTTATTAACCCTTATTACATTTTCTTATTTAATCCCTTTTAGTATGCTATGATCGGTTTGCTCGCTGAGACGCTTTTCTTCAAGCTGGGCTTTGGAAACATATTATTTCCATTCTTTCAATTTTTCGCCACGATATCTCAAGAATACACTGACCTTGTAGCCGTGAAATTTTGCATGAAGCTTCACTTCTAAATAGGCAAATCTCGAGTTTGATTTATTATGATTATTAATCCACCAAATCCTTAATTTGGCTGAGCGTTAGCAACCATTTTTTACATTAGTCTTTGGGAAAATCATAGTAGCAACGAGGAAGATCGTATGAATAAATAAATAATTAAAACAAACTGATTACGAACGCCATGGGCTTTTGAGCATTGTGACAGAAATACATGTAACATATACCATCCGGTAAGAAATGTGTAGCAAATTATACATCTGTATATTTTTATATTTCACATAAAACATATTTTCTACATAAACCGATGCTAAATGTTCCATCTATGTGTATTGTGGCTAGAACGTCATTGCATCGCGTACGAATTGTAGGCTAGACATAATTTCTCTTCTGTCTGACGTTTCTGGTGTAAAAATCTTGTTTTTTATAACCTGTCTCTGCCAGCAGGAAAATCTCTTGAATAGAATAAGCACAACTTTAAACTTTCCATGCAACCTCAGCAAAGTCTGTTAAGCGACACTCAGGGACAAATGATCAAGATTTTTACAAAGTGTATATTTATGTGGTAAATTTTAATTTACTCTGGTCTTAGTGTTTTTTACTCTAAAGCTGCTCCATTTGACCTCTTTTCCTATCTAGAAAATATATATACACAGCTCTGCGATGCCTACTTTTGTCAAAAGACATCTAATTTAGGTTTGATAACAGTCTTTAAAAGTAAAGTATATGATAGACTACATTGTATCTGCACTGCTAGCAGTTACCCGCTCCTTTGCACTCAATTTAGTAGGCGTTGAACGTTTATAACAAATGCTAATTCGAGTGAATTATATTTCCAACGCAACATTGAATTTGCCTTGTTGCCACAATCAAGAAAATATGTAAAACAGTTTGTAATTGTGGCCATGTTGTTGCCATTATTAAGAAGATACGTAAAAAAGTTGTATTTATGGCCTTTGTAATTAACTTCGTTCTTAGGATGTTTTGTTCTATAGTTGTTTTTCCCAATTTAAGAAAATATATATCACAAATCAGAGAAGCTTACTTCTATCAAAAGAAAACTAAGATTGGTTTTATATCCCTCCTTAATTTATGTAAGAGTTTTTAATATTTTAGAAAATTAACACAGTTCTTTTCGACTGCTTCAAAGAGAGTATTCTGAGTAAAAATTCTGACCTTCTCGTGCTTTAGGATATTTTGTAGGGTAGATTAGTACTTACCTAATCGTTAAAATCTAAACTCTTATTAAAAATCTCCCCTTTTGACAATTTACTTATTATAAAATGTAAACAAATAAATATAAAAAATAAGCAATGTTTATACAGAAAAGTTTATTACGTTAGACAGGCTCATTCAATTATAAATTACACAACTTCAGATACTAATATGGCATTTTGCTGCTTTAAAGACCGACCAGAGGGCGTAGTCCAGAAGGGTTTACGAAATAAGAATAAGAATAGTTCATCCTAGAGACTCTAGGAATTTCCATGTAAGATTTCAGTACAAACGGTTGATTAGTTTACGCGTGAAAACAAAACAAACAACAACACACTCTCGCATTTATCATATTATTAGGATGTGTAAGGAGGATTTCACTTGGAATTTTTACTAAATACGCACATTCACTGATATTTACAGTGTGCAGCAGGCAAACTCTGAGGTAGAATAGTGGGTCACACTAACATCAACATGGCCTTTCCATGGAAGCTCGATAGCGTATTAAACACGAAGCTTCTAAAATTAGATTATTCTGATAATAAGACATTCTCTACTCTCTAACGCCTTTCTCTATTTTTAATTTTAACAATAGGTCTAGGTTCTAACCACTCCGCCTACCAGACTAAAATCCTGAATATGCCGTCGAAAAAATATTGATATAGCCTAAGTTCGAGTGGGTAATACACGG
>NW_025789083.1:0-24225 GCF_021130785.1 Homalodisca vitripennis
AACGTTTGTTTCATTCACTTATTCTCCACAATTTATGGAGATTACAATAACTACCCCTAGTAATTCAGCTTCCTAAACCCTTTCTCTTGAGGCATACATTCGGCCTCATCTTGCCTGAGGAAGAGTATTCATTTTCAAATCTTAGTTTTTTTCGATCTATAAAAGGGCAAGGACGGAGCGCCCAGCGAGGGGTCCAAGAGGTCCGGAGTCCCCCCAAAATTTTAAATTTTTGCAAATAAATTTTTATTTATGAATACAATTAATAATTATTTAAATAATTCAGTATTACTGCTGTAAAGTTCGTTATCTCAAACGTTGATTGAACCTGGTTAAAAGACAAATTTCGGGAAATGGGCGATTTTACAGTTGCCCCTTACTTCTGTCCACTAGGTAAATAAATTTCAGTCTTTCTTCGAACGCCCCCCCCCCCCATTTTTTTCCGGCTCTGTCGTGTCTTAAGGTTATGCCCTCTCAAACATGCTGCTGGAATGGGAGACCATATGCCAGGGATACAGTATAAGGCTGCATGATCAAACAAGGGGTTCTATAAATCCCCAGGAAACCCGGGGAAAGATTGCTCAACGGAGCTTTCCATCCATGATCGGGGGAGGAGTTACTATTTTCCTAGGCTTGAGCGTCGGGAATTCGGGGAGGAGTTATTTCTTATTTTAACCTGTATTGTACAAACACCTCCCTGATTGTCTTGAAGTTTAGTTTAACTCTCCTTCAAACCTTCAAACTAAAAGTTGGAATGCCTATTTTAAAGGATGTAATGTACCTTTACAGCTATTTTAAAAGATTTATTTTTATCTTTAATTGTTTGTTAATTTTAACTTAGACTTACTGTTGAAAAAACGTTGTAGCTGAAAAAACGCTCTTAATAAATTAAATTTATTTAATTATTATGTGAGAACAGAAAACATAATTTGTACAATTCAAAGTTTTGTTTTTTAGCATAGAAAGAATCAATGAGCAAGTTAAATACTAACCTAATTAACTTTTAATTCTTGATAATTAATTTTTGAATTATAAGATTCTATTTTGTTAATAAAAAAAAGTAATATAATAATCGTTTTCTTCAAACAATTGTGTTGTACGTACATACTTTTGATATGTGTGTTTGCTTTGGATGAAGACAATATTGTTAGTTCAGTTTCTTGTCCACCAGGTGAATGGCACGGGATAGTTGGTTTGAGCTGAACTCTGGGTGTTAGAGAGGCGTCCTTGTAGTTCTCGTTTTCCCTGTGACTATGAATAATTAATATTTTTTTAAAATAAAAAGGTAAAATAATATCTTAACACTAATATATAAATGAAAATAAATATTAAAATTGTTTTAATATTTATAACTTATTAAATATTTATTGTATTTTGAATACATAATAAAAAACAACCAGAGGGAGATAAATAAAAACTTATTTTAATAAGCTCTCATTCGCATATTTAACAGTACATCATTGTGATTGTACCGGTTATTATAGTACAATTATTATATTATTACTTTGGAGCTAATTTTTTATAAATCAGTAATATATTATTTTTTTTTTCGGCCTGTTCCTTCAAATAGAGAAGGGACAGGGTAATATTGTGGTATAAAATGAGATGTATTTATAGTGATTATTCTTTCCCTGTTCCTTCAAATATCGAAGGACAGTGGTAATATTTATTCTGATCACTATTAATTAGGTGGATTTTTGTGTGTAAATAATTAATTGTGCCATTGTAATCCCTGTAAATTTATTGTGTTTGTAAATAACAAAAATCCGGTAAATCAGCCCCTCTGCTACTTTTTACATCTTCATGTTTCTGTAGTACTAATTTGTAATACACGTTCTCTATATCAGCAGAATCAAAAATAATTTGCCAGCTACGATTTAAAATACATTAGACATGACATGAAGTATACGATATTTATATATTATAACGAGCTTATTTTATAGTTCATCTTAAATTATTATTTTAAGCAAAGAGATAAAGAGTAATTTATTTTGCATATTTTACTCATAAAGTACTTCTAAATATATTGTTCAAACACTGTAGGCTCTTACGATGTATCTTCTTTCCTTACTCATTGATCAATTATTAGGAATAGTTATTTAGAACTATTAGTTATCTACAATTATTAGTATAAAAATGATTGGACATGAAAATCTTTGGACGTTTTAAAGAAAAATAAAACTAATTAACTTATAATTAAAAACTAAATGGAAACTTAAATTTAACTAACTGTGACGGGAAGTAAAGTAATTGTTAATTTATGTAATTAAACGTGTACCAATTGTTACTAACTTTACAATAAAAGTTAGAGATTTTTGATAATCATAAAAATTCATAATTTAGATATTTGTAAACTATTTAATTTATTTTTACAACGACAGAAAATTATGTGAATACAATTTTAAAACTGTAATATTGCTAGTAACGATTAAAACTGTAACGATTACAAGTTTTTTTAAAATGTCCGGATGTTGGGTAAACTAGATTTCTGTTAATACGAGTATAATGAATTAATTATTTTTGGTATTATGCAATTAATTGCACACAGCAGGAGTCAATTGCATTAATACATTGAAACATAAATTATATGAGATAGTTTTATATATTTACAAGAAAATATCCACTGTTAAGACTCTATGAAAGATGATACTTTCGTATGTCTCAACTCACAAGTCACTCACTACAGGAAACATTTCCATTATCTCACCACAAAGGGTACAGTAGATTAGAGTTTGCCGTAAACTGACGGCAGGCTGCGCCACAGTCGGGGGTTGTTCTCCGATCGACATGTACGGGGTTCCTCGCGTTATTGGTTTCGGTTAAGTGAAGTAGTAAATGTGTTGAGTCGGTTTTTTTATGTAATTTTGTAATAAAAATCAATGAATATGAAATATTTGTTTTTAGTAATGTATGTTTCGTGTGTGAAGTGTTGTGATAATTGTGTTGGATTGAAGTGTTATCGCCATTAGTTTTTTAATTAAAAGGTTATGTTCGGTTGGAGCAGCTGATTTTACTTGCAGGCTCTGTAAGTAAAGAGCCTGAAATTAGAGAAACTTTTCTTTCAAAATTAAATTACTACTGGGACTATCTCTGTTTCAGGTAAAAATGTCATATTTGTAATTAATTTTACTAGTGATAGGTTTTACAGATTTTTATCTTTACTTATAGCATCCATCAATACTGGTTGTTTTGTCATATGCATGCATTGAGCAAAACTCCAGCCTGTAATGTTTTAATTGTGGCTTTCAAATCACATTCCAAGATAATTAATTATTAAGATGATTAAAAAGGAACATTTTAATTTAATATTAGCTTTTAGTGAGAAATGTTGTAGTCCTTCTCCAAGTATCTTGGAAACACCTTGTGTTTCTTTCTCAAGATTAGCGCCTAATACAATTTGTTTGAATATTTGGTATTTAATTATTGTTTAGTTTTTCATTAAATTAAATATCAAATTTTAAAGTGGGTTAATGATAACCAAGCCTCGGTTTTTTGTATAGGCTAATTTTATTTATCGATTTGATATATATCTTATTGAGTAAAAACTATTGATATTTATCAAGATAATAAACAGATGTGATTATAAAAAATAAAAAGGTTTTAAAATTTAGAGTTTAGTACCACCCTATAGTAATATATGGTACTTTCATAAAATAAATATGTTACTGTAACAAACTTGAATAAAAACAAAACGGAACTAAGGATTATGATTTATTTTGCAAAGACATGTTAAGACCTCATCTCCAAACATTTTTCATAAGTTGGGATAAATGTTGTGTCTTATACTATACATTATGGAGCAGTGTTTACCTTGTTGTTTTTGCACTGAGTATGTTTTCAAAAGAGAATTTCTTTCTCTTTTCTGCAAATTTTCCGTAAGTGCCAAACATCTTCCAGGCCCAAATAAAGTTCATATAAAGCTATGTAATAACATTCTAAAATTTATTTAAATTTATTTTTCTAATAGTCAATTAGTTGTTTTTTATTTTTATGAAAATGACCTTGCTTGAAACAACTATTAATATTTACAGTTTGAAATTATGTTTTACTGGGATGATTTTCTTAAGTAGTTTTTTTGTGTAAATGAATTTGCCTTGGTAAGGTTTTAATTTGATCATATTGATTGTTCTAATTAAAAAAATAGTTTGATTGTTCTAATACCATGGATTTAAACGAGGACAGCTTTGCATTATTAAAACTCCACCCTATTAAATTAAAGCTAGATAAAAAAACGGTTGGTAATAACCTTGGTTTAATAGGAGCAATGTAGACTTAGGTTGTTTTGCAACAACCGCAGCAGCATATAAAAGTTGTACAGAAAGTCATCCATCCATAAAGCATCGGTCCATGGGGAATGTAATGCGATAAGCTTTTGGCCTAGTATATGTTTGCTGAAATTCACTTAATTCTCCCCCCAACATGCCCTCACCCACCACCCTTCATTGGTCATGGTCTCATGTCACAGCTACTTGCCTTTTCGAATTTACCGTAATGTTTATTTTTGCTAGCGTTAAAGTGTCGCCACTTTACTGTAGAACCATAGTCTCATCCAAAAGTATGAATTTAGTACCATGAAAAATAAAACCATTTCCTATTGATGCGGGTTGCTTTAAATAACAAAAAACTTCTACAAACTGGAATGTCCACTGAGGGACAAAAATCTAATTTAGATCTATTCTCTGTATTTGGATGCAAACAAAATATTTATTAGGAATATATTCTTGCTTTTTCTTCTTAGGTAATAAACCTATAAGTTACCACAAAGTATAACAGAAATATATGTACCAGAAAGTGTGAGGGTATTACCGATAGGGTCCTATGATTATTATAAAAATGGAATTAGTCCTAATATCCGCGTCTAAGGTATCCATTTTCCAGTTGTTCATGATCTAAGAGGACCAGAAGTTAAGCCAAAATTGTGAGCGTTATAATATCTTATTTCAGGTTTTGCAATTACTAGTTCAAATTAATTGGATTTCCAACAGCAAAATTGGAGTTTGCTATTTTGCCCCCCTCGGCGAAAACAATTATAAATAGACCTCTACACTAAATTTTTGGAATGAAGTTGGATTCACAAACAGGGCAGTTTTCTAAATTGTAATTGGATTATAAATATTGTTATTGAAGATTTAAAAACTAAATCAACATCAATAATATACACTCTTTTACTACTTACAGTTGTCATCCATAGTGAAGTTGATAATGAACATTCAAGTACATGTTCTTGCTTTCCCCAATATCCATCTGCCATTGTTCATATAATTGTTCGCTTAATATTATACTATTTCCTCGGTCCAAGTTTGCTGTCTATATCAGAATTTATTACTTAATTAATTAGTATCAAATTACTCATCAGTAAGAAAATAGATGATATTATGCCACGGAACATTTTTCTGTCATTAAAAACTTTCATTTGGTGTCTCGCTCATTGCTTTGAGGATTCCACTTGCATTTAACCATGGACTCACTAGCGCTCTCGCTTCTTTCCTTAAAATTGTAGTCACAGAGCGAATGGATTTTTATTGTATCAAGCTAATAAACTTTCCAGTCTCTCTGTTTTTTGTCTTTCAGTTTACTGTATATATGGCGCGTCCAGAAGTTAGAATCTTAAAGGAAACCAAATTCAATATCTTTAACATGTACTCAAGAAATGTAAATAAAATAAAAAATATTTGGGTTCAAGGTAATTAAAAATAATGTTAGTGTTTGCCATAATACAATGTTTAATTCGAATAGTTGAATACATTAACACAAGCTTTTCATATTCATATTACACAACTTTAGAGGAACAAAGATGGAGATTTTTGGCTGCTTTAGAGACTGGTGGACTGTAAAGCCGGAAGGGTTTTTTGAGATAAGAATAGGCCTATATTCCATTTCCAGTGGCCCGCCAAGAATGTCCCATGTAAAATTTCAGTGCAATCGGTTGAATTGTGTACGCGTGATTGAAACCAACAACTTGGTTTGTTTAGTGCACTTTTTTACATTTATAATCATTAGGATTAGGATGACAGATTGAATCTGAGCAGTGGAAATTATTTAGTAAAGATATATTTTACTATGAAATCCGTAATTTATTAAAGAACACAAAACTCATTAAATATCTTAGTTCCTAGTCCAGTTATATTATAAATATAGTATATTTTTTAATATACTTTTTAAATGGAAGTTGGTCCAAATGAGTTTATGAAAATGGCAGCTTAAAATCTTTAAGCTTATCCTGTTTTTATAACTTAGCTCAGAACAATACAGCTGTGATGAAAATCTATATAGGATGTTGAATCACTAAACCAAGTTGCGGATAATGATTTGTACGATACATGCATAAATTGTTTCAATGTGATTATAAATGTGGACTCATTAGGTGATTTGATACACAATAGTTTAGATATGGATGAAAATAATAATACATCAAAGGATTAACTAATCAAAATGATGCATCCTAACCCAAAGTAACAGAAGTATTTCTAAATTCAACACTGCAATAAAATCAATAAATTTTATATGAATACCTTAATAAGTATATGATGATTCCTGAGGGACTAGGAAAGTACTCAATTTGGATATTATGCTTCTTATTTTAAATTTTTGAATGTATATCCGTTACATGACTAAGATGTTATTATTAGTAAAATAATATATAATAGTTATCTATGATAAACTGTAATAGAAGGAAAATAGAAAAACAAACACCGTTGTCATATGACCTATGCGATTAGACATTGTGTTAGGTCAAAATCTATATTCTCAACTGTTATGACTAAACTGGTCCCTTACACATTTCTCAAGCTAAAAAAGCGCTAAAACATTAAAATACACATTTTTTAAAATTTTAGATAAGATGGAAATTTTTCTTTCTTGAAGTTTTATGTCCATGTTTTGTTTGTTTTTTATCATGAAACTATTTGCTATGAGCTGACAAATACTCATAATCGTATAAGGGTCTATGCACCAATTTTAGAGTAAAACGTATTTTTTACATACACACGACCTTATCTTTGCCAATTTTAAAAAAAGTTGTAAAAGGAAAATCTTAAAACTGCTGTACAAAAAATTTGCTACAGGTGGTTCTAAGCTCTGTGTCATGCATGTATTTAGAGCACTATCAGACGGGCGGTTAAATATGTAAAGTCTTATAAAACTATAAAAAACACAATTTCTGATAAATAAACAGTGGTAATATAGTGGTACACATTTGTTAGTTCTATACAGGCTAGCTTAAAAGCTGGCTTTAAATAAAGTGACCTTTGTGGTTTTCCCGTTATAAGAACAATCTTAAAATTAAATTACTTAGATGACCTAATTTTGTATCAAATCTTGTTACGGGGGGAGCTGTAATTCTTATAAGATATCATTAAATACGTGTTTTAAATAGAGATTATTTGTTTTGTTTTTTGATAATTGTATATTTGTTCAATTCAAAAAAGTACAAAAATTTGTGGATTTTTTCTGAATAACTGTTAAAAATTTCAAAAAAAAACTAAAGCGTTGGTTGATACGTATTAATCATATTTTTTAAATAAGATTTCCAATAGCATTAATCACTAATGAGTGAGGTTGTAAAATTACTTTGTGTTGATGCTTTATTTGTTTTTCCTCAAGGAATTTTCTTTCATCCTGAAGTTGTATTCTCTTGTTTCATGAACGATGGCAAATGTCCAGAAAAATCCTGTTTAGGCCTTGTAAAAAGTACATGAAGTTTAACATTGTTCTGTAAGGGGTTAAAATCCAAGCTATGCCGATCTTAAAGGGTTATTGTACAATAATGGGTGGAAAGATCAATAGATGCCTGTGCCCATTTTCATCAGTTTACAAAGGGTTGTAAGTTCAGATTGAATGTTAATATCAATATCTGGAGAAGGTGGATTAAAACTTCTTGGAAGAATTAAAAAAAAGCTCAAAGTGTTTAATACCAGAACACATCTGTTTTATTGGGTGCTAGGGAAAACTAATTTTAAACCGTCCAGGCATTTAATATTCTGAGGGGTCTTAAATTTTAAGTTCGAAACATGCTTAACCTGAGGGCATCTGTGTTTCGGTGATGTAATTGTGTTTTAAAAGCAAGTGTAGGTGTAGGGCTATTTTGCCCTAAGTTGTGGTTTATATAATGTCTGTTGTGTAGACCTGTATCGCAACTCAGCAGTGGTGGATAGATGTATTACGGGGAGGATACAGTGAAATATAATGAATGACGTATTTTAACTCAATTAAACCCCTTGATCCCGTGAAAAGCTCGTAAGGTTGATTATTGGTGTCTCTTTTAAATTGGCCAGTCCTTTAAAGGGCCCCCAGTCTAGAACAACTTCTGTATAATAGTGATTGCCCATGTTTTACCACTGTAATATTTAGTTTGGGGTTGCCTTTTATTTTTTAGTATGTGGTTCTTTGTTTTCCTCTTCCAATTCCTTTTTTGCATGTACAGTACAAAATATTATTACTTTCAGTCAAATTAAAAAAAAAAAACTTTGCTGAGGTAATAATGTTCAACGGTAAATAATTCGATCATTTTTGAAAGAGTGAGGGGGAAGCAAAATAATTAGTATTGTAAGATCCATTGTGGTTTTTATACAGGGTGTTTGAAAAGTTTGGGTGGTTAATATTTTTAAAAACCTGGAGATAAAATCTATAAATTTGCCAGTGTCGTTGGCATTAAAATTTTCCCTTGCTATTACCTGACATGCCAACCATGGGGGGAGGCCCCCAAAGCAAAACATGGAAATCTTTAAAATTTAAGCAGGGTGAGTGAACTCATTTAAAAAGCCATTGTAGAGTTGAAATTCCCCAAACCGATCTCAAAAGGTTTATCCCAAACAGAAATGGCGGGTTGTTTTAGGTACACATTTTGAATTTTCTTTTTTGCATCCCCTTTTGAGGATGTCTTTTTTGATGCGGTAGGGGGCCCTTTTCCCCCTCTAAAAACCGGGTTTTCCTGATTTTTTTAATTAGAAAAAATTTTTCATAAATTTATAACACAAAAATTTAAAAAAAAAAAACATCGGTATTTATTGTTTTTTTTTTTTTTTTAAAATTTATGAAATAATTTTCAATTAAAAAAAAGTATTTTAAAAAAAATTGGTTATAGAGTGCCCCCGCCTACCCCCATCAAAAAAGACGACCAGCCCCGAAAGGCAGGGGATATGTTTCCGTGTCCTAAAAAAACCGCCTTTTTAAAATTGGGGGAAAAACCTTTTGGATGCGGTTTTGGGAATTCAACTTATAAGTGGGGCCCTTTAAAAGGGGGGTTTTCCCTCGCCCATGTTAATTTAAGGGGTTTCCATTTTTTTTCCCCCTTTTGGGGCCCTCCCCCTTGGTGGATGTTTTGGTAATAGAAGGGGAAAAAATTTTTTAAAAGCCTAGAAGGCAAAGTTTAAGATGTTTCCCTATGGTTTTTAAAATTTAAGCCCCCCTTACTTTTAAAAAAACCCCCGTTTACTGAGGTGGTTGAGTGAAGAAATGGAAGATTGAACTTCAGAGGGGAAGAAAGTTTGAGAAAGAAGGGGCTAAAAAAAAAATTAACTTTTAAAACTTGAGTAAATGGTTAAATTTCTTTTAAATTTTCCCATTGAATGGGCAATGTTTCTTTTGGTACTTATAGTGGGGTTAATTTTGGGTTTGTTTTTTTAAAAATCAAAATAAAAAAGTTGTTTACTATTGAGAGCTAAAATAAATGTGTTTTGCCGCTAATAAGACATTGAATGGGTAAGACGAAAACCCCGGATGAAAGGGTGAAATTTATTATGGGGGCCCGCGCACTTTGGTTTTAAAATTCCTTGGATTTTTCCTTTTAAAAACAATTAAAAATTTGTTTTTTTTTTAATAGTATAATAGGTTGATGTCCCAATCAAATGTACCTATTTTGTGTTTCGTGTTAGTGAAAATTTTTTAAAATGTTTTAAAAAAAAAAACCCCAAAATTTTTTTAAAATTATGGTATTAGTATTTTAATAACCTTCCCTTTTTATGCCAAAAAAAGGGTTTTTGTAAAATTTTGGGGAGGTTAAACCCTTTTTTTTACTGGGCTAAAATCGATACCAAAATCTTAATTTTTTTGGGGTATCTTTTTCTCTTTTTCCCCTTTTTAATTTATGGGTTTTCTAAAGGGGTTATTGTGTTAAAAATAAAAAAGAAAGATTTTAAAAAAATTTTTTAGTGTATGGGTTGTTGTGATGAAAAATTTATTTGGTAAGTACAAGTGTAAATTATGGCAATGTTTTAAAAAAATAATTAATTCAGTAATTGATTTTGTTTAAATAAAATGCCCATAAATAAAATTTCCCCCAAAAAAAGTGATTTTGAAAGCTTTTTTTCAAATACGAACCGTATAGGGGTTAAAACAACTCTTTTGTAATAATTAATTTTTGGGGGTTTTTAACTTGAAAAACAGAAAAAAAAATTTTAAATATTTATAAATTTTAAATTGAATTGGGGAAGTTGTGACTAAAGGGGATCAAAGAATCACAAGGAAAAAAATTTTTTATAAAAATTAAATTTTTAAAAAACCTTTATAATCAAAATTTTTTTGGGTCCATGCCAAAAGTCAATTAAGGTTAGAAAGTTAATTTTTTTCCCCTCTTTGTTTAGGTGGGTTTTTTTCCCCCTTTTGTTTTTTTTAATGAGGTATTGATCTGTTTACAAGATTTTTTGTGCAGGTAGATAGGAAAATGTTTATGAATCTGTCAAATTCCAGGACAGGGAATCAAGGGGTTAAAAGGGTTGGGGGGGGGGGAACTCTGTTTACCATGAGGAGGGGTAGGGACATAATTTTTTGATCTTTTCTGGGGAAGCCAATCTTTCCCGCTCTTGGGGGAAAGTATTAAGGGGGGTGGGGGCCGTACTCAGGGGCCAGAAAAATTAAACCCTAAAAGCCCAGCCATTCCATCACCATTTCCGCAAAAAAATTTGATTAGCAAATTTCTTTTTTTCCCTTTACTCGACTTTTATTGGGGGATGTCCGTTGGACACCAAGGGTTGCTGATAAAGTGGCATCGGGGGTTTTTTACCCTTCTAGGTTAAAATGGAAGATAAAAACCCCCCCCAAAAGGGGGGACCACCTTGGGTTTATAAAATTAGGGGGGCTGTTTAAAAATAATTTTTTTAATTCAGACCCCAAATATTAGTATTTTAATGAAAATTTTTCCCAAAAAAAATTAACGAAAAACAAATACCCAAAACCTTTTTTAAAAAATATCATTTTTATTTAAAAAAATTTTGGGGGGGCATTTAAAAAATTTGATCAGTCTTTTGTAAACAAAGGATATTTTTTAATTTTCCCCCTTTATCTGAAAAGTCAAAAAACATTCTTTTTTAAAAAAAAATTTTTTTAATTTAAAATTTTATCTAGGGTGTTTTTTTTTTAAACGTGAACTGAAAAAAACAATTTTAGTTTTAAACATCAAAAGAAAGGGAAGTTTTTTGAAAAATAGTTTGTTTTCCAAGAAAATCTTAAAAGGGGGCCATTTTATCTGTGGAAGTGGAAATATGGGGTAAGCTTTTGTGGAAGGAAGAATCTATCATTATCGGTTTTTGGGGTCAAAAAGTTTTATGAGTGCTGTAACATGATTTTCGTAAAACTATCTCTGAAGGTTCTTTTCCCTTTTATCAAATTTCCCCCAGATGTCGCTGTTAATTGCTTCTTCCTTTTAACTGTCATGTAGAAGGGGGTGAAGTTACAAGAAACTTGTCTCTTTCCCCGGGTAGAACCCCTTTTATCGAGTGAAATTTTAATTTATCAACCGGGATTTTTTATTAAAATTAAACATTAAAAAGTTGTTATTATTTTTTTAAACTTTAAATTTTTTAATAGTTTTTGGGGATTCTGGGGTTGTTGAATTTGGGAAAAAAAGTATAATCAAAAAAAATTTTGTAAAATTTAAGTTTTACATTTTTTAAAGGGAAGATCTTTAAAAAAATTTTACCAAAAAAGATAAAAGAAGAAAAGGGGTTTTTTTTTAATTTTATTGTTTGTGGAAAAAAAAATAAAATGACCCCAGTATGCCCCCTTAAAAAAAAGGGGGAAAAAAGGACTGTTTTAAAACCCCAATTTTTTAAAAGTAAATTTTACAAGGTTTTTTAAATTGTTAAATGTTATACACTGAATTTTTTAAAAGGGGGAAATTTTTTAAAAATTTTTAAGAAAAAAACCGTTTTTGGGGCTGAGCTAATTTTTTTTAAATCAGTTTGCAAACCTTTTGTGTATTGGTCCCCCCAAAAAAAGATCTGAATACAAAACCTCCTCTACCCTTTTTCTAAAAAAAAGGTTGTTGTGAACAAAAAGTTTTTGGGTTCTTTGTCGCTTGAAAAAAAAGAATTTTTGCAGGGGTTTTAAATTTTAGTACGATTTTTGCTAAATTGTGGCTTTTTTTCAAAAAAAATGGGGTTTGTAACAATTTTAAATTTTTGTATTTTCTTTTAAAAAATGCAATGATAAAAATAAATTTTCAATTAAAGGCAAAAAAACTATAAAATTTTTGTTTTTTAAACTTTTTTTTAATTTTTTTTTTTAAATAAGCAGCTTTTTTTTTTTATTTTTAAAAAAAAAACTTTTTTAATTTTTAAAATTATTTAAAATTCATTCCCCGGGATACTTTTAAAAAATTTCTCAAAAAAAAAACTTTTCCTTTTGAATAAATTTTTTAAATTTTTATTCTTGAATTCCCATAATTTTAATCATTTTGTTTTCAGTTGCCTGCAATTTAAAAGATCATTTTTTACTTTCCCCTCCCTAGAAATTGAGTTTATATTTTTTTTAAACCAAAAAAAACAAAATAAACTTCACTACAATATGATTTTTTCAAAAAACAAAAAAAACCAAATTTTACCTTGATTTGTTCACGAATTACAATATAAAAAAATTAAGAGGGGGCCCCAAAATTTTTGGGGGTAAGTGCAGGGGATTAGGCTTTTCCCCAAAAAAAAATTTAAAAAAAATTTCTTAAAAAGAAAAAAAGGAAAAAAAAAGCTTCAAAAAAAAAAATTTACATTTACAAAAAAAAAAAGTAAACCAAATTTTAATTTTTTTTTTATAATCTGTATATGTGGTTTTGGCCAATTTTTTTATAAAAATTTTTTTATCCCCCCCAAATATTGAATTGGGTCTTTCCTTCCCCGGAAAATGAATATTATATCGGGTTTGGGAAAAGGGGGTTTTAAATTGATTGAAAAAAAAAATCAAAGAACCACTTTTATTAAAATCCCCAAAACTTCAGGAAAATTCCAAACGGCTAAAAACTTAAGGGGTTGAGAAAAGTGTAGGGGATTTTTTTTTTTGAAAGGAAGATCTGTTTAGCCAGACCCCGGGGACAGTTGTGACTTTCAAAAAAGTGTAAAAAGGGGGGTCATTATTTACTGAAAATTATGCAAACCCCCCCTGAAAAATATAAAAAAAAAAGTGTGAAGGGGGGATGATCATTGCTTTTCCCCCAGCTTCAAGGAGAAGTCTGTAACATTTCAAAGAAAAGGATAATGAGGCGGAAGATCATTGCTTTAGATTTTATGGAGACAGCGGAATTTCAAAAAAAGGTTTTAATTTTAGGGGGAAATCTTTTTTCTAAATTCAAGACGCTGTGACTTTTAAAAAGAAAGGGGGTAATGGTGGAAGACATTGCTCTGATTATGGGACAGCTTTTGACTTTTCAAAAAAGGTTTAAAGAGGCAAAAAATAAATTTCTTTAGATTCTGGGGGCAGTCTGGGGCCTTTTTAAAAAAAAGGTATAATGGGGGAAGTTTATTGCTTAGATTCATGGGGAAAGCTGGCTTTTTCAAAAAAAAGGAAAAAGGGGAAAGATCATTGCTTTAGTTCATCGGGGACAGTTTGAAATTTTTTAAAAAAAGGGGGGTAATAGGGAAAAAATGATTGCTTTCCTTAAGATTTTTGGGGGACGTCTCGGGGAATTTCAAAAAAAGTGTGTTGAGGGGGAAGTCCCCTGTTTCCCAAAAATTTTTGGAACAAATCTGGAATATTCAAAAAAAAGTGTGTTGAGGGGGTTTTATCGTTGCTTTATCACAGATTTATGAAGTGTCGGGACATTCAAAGAAGATATAATGTGATTCAAAGGTATAAAAAGCGAAAAACCTTCCGGCATTTAGTCTTTCATAATATTAATTAATACATATTTACTAATTTTTTTCCCTTTTCAATTTTTTAAAAAGTAAAAAAAAATTTTTTTAAAACAGTATTTTTTTTTGGTTTTTTTTTAAGTTTTTAAAAAAAGCTTGGGGTTTTAAAAAGAATTTATATTCCAAAAAAGTGGCACATTAAAAGATTAGATGTTGGGGATTAGCAAAAGTATGAAGCTAAAAAAAGTTATTACGCCTTTTTAAAATGTGTTTTTTTAAAATCTTTGGGTTTTGGGCTGTCTATTTGGATAATTATTAAAGAAAGGATTGGGGGTTTTAAAATGGGTTTTTTTTTTGGTCCTAAAAAAAAACTTTGTTTTTTGGGGAAAGGGAAAAAAATTTTTAGTAAACCTTAAAAAAAAAATTCCTCAAATTTAAATTCCTCATTTTGGGGATATTACGTGTTTTTTTTTTTTATTGTTGTTTGGGTTTTGGTAATATTTTCTTAACCAGCTTGTGGAATGCAGTTTAAAAATTAAAATCTAGCCCCAAAATTTATTACTAAGGGGAAAATCTTTTTGAAAACATTTAGCGCCCTAAGTAACATGTAATGCGTAGTGAATTGATCTATAAAAAATTTATCCAGAAATACCCCCGGGAAATTTTCAACGGGGTTAAAAGGGGTGGTTTAAAATTTTCTTGGGTTTTGTAAAACCCCATTTCCAAAGGGAAAAATGGGTTTTGGGGGGAAACTTTTTATTGCTGTACTTCGTCACACATAATCAATTTTTTTTTTTAAAATTTTTTTTTGTTTTGGCAATCAAGTTTTTTGAGTATTTTTGATTATGGTTTTTAAAATTCCCCGTAAGAGTTAACCTTTTTCCTACTTTTAATTGTCCCATTGTTTTTTTTCTTCAAATTCTGTAATTTGGCCCAAAATTTTAAAAGAAATATATGACGGGTTAATTTTTTAAAAAATAAAAACAATTTTTCACAAAAAAAAAATTATATACAAAAATTAAGTTTTTTTTTCCCCCATTTTTTGTTTTTTTTATTCGGGAATGGGTTTATTTGAAATGTTTTGGAGTGGGCCCCCCCCCCCATTCTTTCCGCTTAGTTGCAAAAACCATAAAAAAAAACTTGCCTATTACGTCCATTAAGGTTAAGCAAATGTCAATTTTAAATGGTAATTTTTTGTGTTACACGCCTTTAAAAAATGTACGGTGGATTTTAACGTGCAAATTTAAAAAAAAAAGGGGTGGCCAATTGAATAAGGGGTGTTAATTTTAATTTTCCTTTTGGGGGCTTTTTTTAAAACATTTGGTTTATGTTCTTTTACTTAAAATTATGCGCCCTTTTAAAAAACGTTTTTTAATTTAGTATTTAAATTTGGTAACTTTTATTGGTTTAAAATTAAATGAAGTTTTCCCCCTTTTCAATAAATTTAATTCCAATAAGGCCGTTTTTTTTTTTTTTTTTTTTTTTTTCAACACTTTTTTTTTGGTAAATTTTAAACATTCTAGTTGTTTTTAAAAGCTTTAAAATTTAATATGCTCAAGGTTTTTTACCGTTTTTTGGGTTACCACATTAGAAAAATTATGTTTTAAAATTTAAAAGAATAATAATTTTTTAACTAAAATCTTTATTAAAAAAAAAAATAGGGGAGCTATACGAATTAAAATAAAAAGTGATGT
This sequence comes from Homalodisca vitripennis, assembly GCF_021130785.1. Lineage (NCBI taxonomy): Eukaryota > Metazoa > Arthropoda > Insecta > Hemiptera > Cicadellidae > Homalodisca > Homalodisca vitripennis. Next base: position 15,746 of record NW_025789083.1, read on the forward strand.
ATTGTCGCAGGCATTTGTTTATTTATTGCAGTAAAATTAATCCCTTTTAAAAGTTTTTGCCCATTTTAAAATTTTTCCCCCCTTTTAAATTTTTATTTTTTAGAAATTTTTTGGGAAATTTTATAAAAAAATTTTGATAAATAAAAAAACAAAATTTTTTAAATTTATCTATCCAATTAATGTTGGGGAATCGAAAAAGTTTTAAAAGTGCATGCTTATTTTTTTGTTTATTATTTTTCCAAACCTTCATTTAATTTTGTAATCAAAAAATTGCCCCTTTTAATTTTGGAGTTTTGGATTAAAAACCCCTTTCTTTAATTTTAAAAGTGGTAGAGTGGGTTTTTTGTTCGAATCCCCCTTTTTTAAAAAAAGGGATATTTATTTATTTCATAGGCCCCGACAAGGTCTTTTAAATTTTAAAATCGTGCTTTTTTAGGATGTTTTTTTGTCAATGATCAACTATCGCATTGCAATTGGAGAGGTTACAAAAAAAAATTTTAACCTGATTTTCTTTGGAATTGTTTTGGGAACCCCTTAAATTTTTTTCCGTAAGTTTTTTTTTGAGACTGAGGAAAATTTTTTTTTTTAAAAAAAACGATTAAAATTAAAATTTTAAAATTTTTTTTTTGGGTTTAAAAAAATTTTAAAAGTTTTTTTTTTGTTTAAAAAAAGCAATTTTAAAAATTAAAAAACCTTTGGGGGGTAAAATGCTTTTTAAAAAGGGATTTCCTATTTTTGCAAAACCCAAAACGGGGTTTAAAAAGGGGTTTTAAAAATTTTTAATTTTTTTTTGGGGTAAAATAAGACCTTTTTTTTAAAACGGATCTTAATTGAGGTACAAAATGAAAAATTTGGTCAAAAGGTAGTATTTATAATGTGTTACTATGTAAATTTTAAAAAATTTTTATGGTTTTGTTTGTTGATTTAAAAAAAATTGGGGTTTTTTTTTTTCAATTTCTTTTAAAAATTTTTGGTTTCCCCCTTTTTAAAACCCAAAATGAAAAAAATTTTTCCCCAAAAACCCCTTTTTAAAAACCAAAAGAGGGGAAAACCCCAAAAAAAGGAAATCTATGTTTTAAATAGAAATAAAGTTGCAAAAAAAAAATTTTAGGGGGATTGTTTTTAAAATATGTCCCCAAAAAGGGAAAAAAACCCCTACGGAAATAAAAAATTTTTTTTGTCTTGGGGGTGAGGGGGTTTGGGCAAATTTGTTGAAAAATGTTACAAATATTTTAATTTTAAAAAAAAAAAAGGATTTTAAAAAAAAACAAAAAATGTTTTCAGTTGCCCTTTAAAAAAAAAGTTTTTTTTTAGAAATTTTTTATGGGGGGAAATTTTTTGTGTGGGGGTTATTTAATATGTGATCATTGAGGCATAAATAAATTATTTTTTGGGGCCTTTTAAAAAAAAAGGTGTAGTTTTTAACTTAAAACCCCTTAAAACCCTTGTTCCCCCGGAAAAAAAATTTTTTGGGGGAAAAAAGGGGATTGTCATGTGGGTTTTTAAAAACAGTTCCTCCCCCATTTGATTTACTTAGAAAATTCTCGATTTTATCCCATTTCATTTAGGGTAACCTAACCCAGCGGGTCATACGGTGGTTTTTTCCTTTCCCAAAAAACCCCCTCCCACGGGGAAAAAAAAAACCCAAATTTTTTATTTAAAATTTGGGAAAAAACCCTAGGGAAATTTTTGGGGAGGGCATATCAAAACCCCAAATTCAGTTTTGGGGGTTTTGAAGGGAAATTTCAAAGGGTTAGTTATGGGGGAGATGATTTTGGGGGTTTGGGGGGGTTCGTTCCCTAAAAATCAGGGATTTTTGGGGGGTTGCCCCTATCAGAGGTTCTTGCTCCCTCAACAAGGGTGTCCCCCCCCTGCCTGTTTTCATGGAGAGGCGGGTTTGGGGGAGGGTTCCCCCCTTCTTGGGGGAAAACCATGAAGAGTTTGGGCCCAAAAATTTTCCCCATGGATTCGATGGAAGGGGGCCCCCTTCCCCCCTAAACTATACTTTCAGTCTGTAAGTGGAAATGTCCCTCCCTACAAAAGTTCAGCCGTACGTAGACAAGAAAGTACCCCTATAGTTCAGTTGAGGGGGAATTTGGGGCCTAAATATTTTTCGGTCGTAAGGGGAAAAAATTCCCTTTATGAACAGTTCGGGGGTACTTAGAGAATGTATGTATGTACATTTTCCCCTGTGGGGAACATTTGTTACTATATTTTTTCTTTGTGGGGGGAATATGCCTACCTTTAAATTTTAGCCTGTACGTGGAGCATTTTGGGTACTGTACGTTCAGTTTTAGGTAAAAACAAAAATTTCTGTACGTTCAGTTTGTGGGTTTTAAAAACATTCCCTATATTTTTTTCTTGTGAGTTTGGGCCCAAAGAGTGGTGTGTTGTACTTTGGGTTTTTAAAATTTTTTTTAAATGTTTTTTTTAAAACCCCAAGCAAATGATTATTTTCCCTAGACCCCGGATTAGTGCACAACAAAATGGAAACCCCTTCCCAGAAAATTTTCATTAAAATTTTAATTTCCCGTTTTTTTAAGTTGAACTTGATACTGTAGCTTATTCTTTTTTTTTTCATCAAAAATTTGTTAATGAAATTTTTTTTAAAAAAGGTTTTTTCCCCCCTTTTTTTGAGAAGGGTAGTATCGGGAAAAAAAAATTGATGTTTTTTTAGATGGGGATATATCTTAATTTTTTTAAAATTTTTTTTTTTAAAAATTATTTAAAATATATTTCTTTTTTCAAAGATTAATAATGGGGGGTTTTAGAAAAATGCATTTTTAGATTTTTTTTCATTTAAATAAATTAGTGAATAATAATAATGGGTTTTATTTTCTTTTTGGGGTTTTAGCTTTTAAATTAGAATAAAAAAAATTTGGGGGATTAGGTAATAAAATTAAATTTACAATCTGTAAATAGTATAACGTGGGAGTGTCTGAGACCATGTAAGGGGTGGGGGAAAAAAAACCCAAAATTTAGTCCAAAAAAATCGATTTTCAGATTTGATGCCCTTCGATAGTCTGTGGTCCATATTTTTTAAATCCCCAAAAACTGCAGGAAAATAACTAAGGGGTTACAAAAACAGCCTTTTAAAAAAAGTTGTACCGCAGGGGAAAAAACTAACCCCAGTCCCCTCGGGTTTTTTGGGGAAAAAGCAACTGAGTCCCAGTCCCGCTTTACCCCTTCGCATTGGGAAACAAACCATACTCTGGGGTTTTTAGCGTAGCAGAAATAAACAACACACCCCTTATTTTCTCTGTTTTTTTTTAGTTTTTACTTTTGAAGTGAAGTTTTTTTGGGTTTTTAGTGTTTTTTTTGGGGGCGTATTTTTAATTAGCTTGGTGAATATTGGTTTAGTGCCCAAACACTTGAAAAGATTGACGGTGAGCTCAAAGTGAAAGTGATGAGAAGCCCCTAGGGTAAGTAAGTAAAAACAAAGAAAAAAAGAAAAAAAAATGGGAGGGTTGGGGGTGTCGCCCCAAAAACTTTCGGGTTGCTCATATGAAAAAGGGTTTAAGATTGCCGTTGTAAAAAGATACGAATGTTTTTTAACAAGTTACACCAGAAGAGAGAAATTCCTTAATTAAACAATTCAAGGGGCATTTGGGCGTGAAGGAGGTACCAATGTCAAAACAGCTACTTGGGGGGACTAATTGCGTTGATCCCCGTTTCTCGGAGGGAAACCCCGGAAAAACCCCAAAAAAAACCCAAACTAGAATGAACGAAGGTTCTTTTTTATAAAAAAGTTAGAGTTTTTGAGGGGATTTAGGGCTGCCCTTGAGATCCCCGTTTTTTTTAAAAGGGCCTTTTCCCGTCTCTTTTTGGGTTAAACCTTTTAGGCTACCCCAGAATCAAGCAGTCCCAAAAATGGGCCAATTTGGGAAATCTCCCGTAGATAACAAAGGGGAAAAAAAATTTTTAATTTGACCTCGTAAAGTCCCCGAGGCTAAAACGCGAAGCTATGATGAGCTTTTTTTTGTTCTTTAAAAGGTAGACGGGCTCAATTTCAGCCTTCCCCCACAGTACCAAAGTGGGACTTACCTGAAAATTTAAATGTCAAGGGCTTCTGTCAAAGTTTTTAAATAAGAAAAAACCCAGGCTGGGAAAATTTTCCCCCCAGACATTTTGACACACCTTTGTCACTAGTTCAAAATCGGGGTTTGGGTACCCAAGAACTGACACATGTTGTTTTTTTTGACGAAAATAATGCAAAAGGGTTTTTTGGGAATTTAAAGAAAATTGCTGCAGTGTCAGTTGAAGAAAAAGAATCCCTACTTGAAGAAAAGAAAAAACTGGAGGAAGAGAAAAAACTGCATTTTTACTAAGGCAGTTTGGGTTTTACTTTTTTAAAGAAAAAGCCAAAAAAAAAAACAAAATTTACGCAATGAAGTGGAGGCAAATTGCGTTTGATTTGGGGGAATTTTTAGGGGGCCCCCAAATCCCCAAATAGTGAATTTTAAAATTTTTGAGGGGCATTTTACTTTTTTAAAAATTTTCCCAATTAAAACATTTTGTCCACGGGGGGAACCCCTTCATGTACCCCCTATGACGAGACTGTTGGTAAGAAGGGATCTGGGATGTTCCCTTTCTTTTTTGAAACGATTTTGCCCCAAAATTACCGTCAATGGAAGTAAAAACCCCTCTAAAAATCTTTGCTGATTAAAGGCGGAGGTCAAAATAAAAACCACACGTAATGAAGATTTTGCACTACCTCAAAACCCTGAAGAAAAAAGGGTTTGACAAAGTTATAGTGACTTTCCCCAGTAAGAGGACATTTTATTGGAAAATGAAAAAAATATGGGATTAACCCCAAAAAACACAAAAGCTGAAACCCCTTAGGGTTTTGGGAGATCTGTTTTGGAGAACGCCGAGAAAAACCCAAATAAACCCTTTCCCACGGGTGGTTTTTCCCAACGGGGAAAAAGTTCAAAAAAGGGGGAGATTTTTTGGAAATCCAAAGATAAAAAAAATAAGTTTTCTTTCCCCTCAGCCCCGGTAAAACAACTTAGTTTTTCCAAGAAAAATTTTCCCCCTCAGCTTAGAAAAATGGGAAAGGATACAAGGGGGGCCTTTTTTTCACTTTCATCCATAAAGAAAAAATGATAGAGAGAAAGAAAAAGAAAAAAAACAAAAAAAAAAGAAGAACTTCCTGGGCCCCGAGCTTTTTGGTTTGACCCCAAAACCAATCCTAAAAATGCCCCCTTTAGACTGCAAAGGAAAATTTGCAACGCCCAAAAAGCCCTTTTTCTAAAGTTTTGCGAAAAAGAAGGTTAAAAGGGAAATATTACATAAACCCTTTTTTTGTGGGAAATAAAACAGCGATTGGGGTTCCCCCCTTTTTATGTAGCCGCCATGGGGGCGCAGAAGCTAACTTTTAAAGGAAATTTTTGAAATTATATTTTAAATTCCCAACCCTGTTTTACTATTTTTTCCAAAAAAATTTTCCCCTTAGCATGATTAATGAAATAATTATGTTCCTAAAAAAAACCCAACACAAAAATTTTTTGTGAAAAAAAACAAACCTAAGATACTTTGTCTTTGCAAATAGAAATTTTTCCAATTTTCTTTTTGTTAGTATTTACATTTGAGGGGGTTTAAAAATATATCCCAAATTGTTGGATTAATTTTTTGGTTTTTTTATTGTGTTTTTTGGAAGAAACCTCAAATGAAAAGTAACCTAAAATGGAAGGGAACCAAAAAAAATGTGGAGGGTAACTAAAAGAAAAAACGTTGGGCCATACCCCAAAGAAAATGAAAAGACTTTCACAGTTTTTTTAAAATTTTTCATATAAACTAAAAATTTTGTTTTGTCCTTTTTTCAAACAAATGTGGGTAATAAACCAGAAGTTAAAAAATATTTACTAGTTTTTTTTTCATTATTTTCAGGGGAAAAAACCCCCAAATTTAGTCCCTCGTGGGGAGGGGGGGAAAAACCCAAATAAGCCATGGCGTTTTTTAAACCCGGGGCAATTTTTTTAAAAATTTAAATAATTTTTTGCAATGAGCTAATTTTTTTTATTTTTAAAAAAAAACATTTTTAATAAAACCCAGATCCATTTTTTAAGGTCAAAAAGTTATTTCTTTTTTTTTTAGGGCCGTTTGAAACTTTTTTTTTTTGCTCTCCTGAAAAAATTTTTGTTTTGTGACTAAAAAAGGTTTTTCTCCTGGGACCCTTCAAGTGCTACATAACAGCCCTTTTAACTTTCGACTGTATGGGTGCAATCTCTACAAAATCCCGATGAGTTTAAAAAAATTTATTTAACTTTTTGTATGAAAAGCGGCTTTGTTCTAACTAATTCCCAAAAATATAAAGTTATTTAAAATCCTCGGCCCATTCCCCCCAAAAACTTCCTAAAGTTTGGTGCCTGGAAATTTAAAAGGCTCCCGGGGGGTTTTTTTTCTATTGAACAATTGTCCCTTTATTAATCCACCAAAAAACACCAAAAAAAACCGAATCATGCAAGGGGATGCTCCCCCCAGAAATTATACACTATTTTTGGGGGGATGGGGGGAAAAATATATCCCTAAGGGGGGGTTTGTTTATTTTTTTTATTGAAAAATGTCTTGATTAATACCACCAAAAAAACCAAAAAAACCTGTAATCAGCAAGGGGGGGCTGCTATACCAGAACCCCCTTTCCCCATTTGGTGGCAGGACAAAAAATTCAGCATCCCGGGGGGAATTTTTATCTGAACAATTGTCTTGACTTAACTACCCCAAAAAGCACCAAAAAACCTTAATCATGCAAAGGGGGGGTGCTACCCACCCGAACCTTATTTCCCCCCATTTTTGGGGGTATGGACAAATAAATTTCAGCTCCAGGGGGGGGTTGTTTTATTTTATATCTGAAAAAAAAATTTTACTTTTAAAAAAACCCCCAAAAAAAAAACCCAAAATACCCGTAATATGCAAAAGGGGGGCTGGAAATAACCCGAACCCTTTTAAACCCCTAATTTTGGGGGCTATGGGCAAATTATAAAGGAAACCGTTGGGGTATTGTTCATTTTAATATCGAACAAATGGGCGGGACCTAATTTTTTCCAAAAAGCCCAAAAACTTTCTAAGGCTGCACCTCCCCGAAACTTCCCACCCCTATTTTGGGGGCCCCCCGGGCAAATATAAATGGATCCCGTTTTGGGTATTGTTTTTTTTACTATTGAAAACTGTGTGATAATTTTTCCCAAAAAAAAAAACCCAAAAAAAAATGCTAGGAGGGCTGCCCCCCTCCCCGAATCTTCCCACCATATTTGGGGGCCCTGGACCAAAAATATAAAAGGCATCCAGTTTTGGGTATTTTTTATTTTTTATTGAACAACTGTGGACCTAACTTTTACCAAAAAGCCCCAAAAAACCATGCTTGGAGGATGCTACCTCCCAAAAACTTCCCCCCTATTTGGTGGGGCCCCCGGGCAAAAATTTTAAAAGGCATCCAGTTGGGATATTGTTTTATTTTATATTGAACAACTCCCTGACCTAAATTTTACCAAAAAAACCCCCCCCCAAAAAAACATGTGGAGGATGTACCCCCCGAATCTTTCCCACCATTTTGGTGGGCCCTGGACAAAAATTTAAAATTTTGGGTCCGTTGGGATATTGTTTATTTTTCTATTGAACAAAATGTCGTGACCCCCCTTTTTTTTAAAAAACCCAAAAAATACATCTAGGAGGATGCTATCCCCGAATTTTTCCCTACCCTATTTGGGGGCCATTGGGAAAAATATTTAAAGGCCTCCCGTTGGGATATTGTTTTTTTTTTATTTGAAAATGTGTGACCTTTAAATTTTACCCAAAAAAAAAACCCAAAAATAATGAGGAGGATGCTACCTAATTTTTCCACCACTATTTTGGGGGCTATGGAAAATAAAAAAAAGGCTCCAGTTGGGATATTGTTCATTTTTTATGAACAACGTTGACCCCCCCTTTTTCCAAAAAGCCCCAAAAATAAAGTAGGAGGATGCTTTCCCCCCAAAATTTCCCAACTATTTTGGGGGGGCCCTGGACAAATATATAATGGCATCCCGTTGGGATTTTTTATTTTATTCTGAAAAAATGTCGTGACCCAACTTTTTCCAAAAAGCACCCCAAAAATAATGTGGGGACTGTACCCCCCAGAAACTTCCCAACCATATTTTTGGGGGGGTGGACCCAAAATTTTAAAAGGATCCCGTTTTTGGGTTTGTTCATTTTACTATCTGAAAAAATGCGTGACCCCAACTTTTCCCCCAAAAAAAACCCAAAAAAAAAAATGAAGGGGGGCTTTCCCCCCCAAAATTTCCTCCCCTATTTTTGGGGGATTGGGAAAAATATAATGTCTCCCCGGGGGTTTTTTTTTATTTTTTTTAAATTTTTAAAAAAATTTCCCTTTACCCACCCCTGCCCCAAAAAATTTTTTTAAAAGTACCCATTTTGCCCCCGAAGGGGCATATACCATATTGAACAATTTTTTTTTTGAAATTAAATTTCAAATTTAAAAGTAA
>NW_025789084.1:0-8821 GCF_021130785.1 Homalodisca vitripennis
TTCTACTTGTCACACCAGTGTTAAACTACAATAAATATTTTCTGTTTTATTAGGATTTATTTTTTTTATTTGCCTTAATCCACTGAAAAGTTAGCCTCATAGCATTACTACACACAACCTTTAAGCTAATTAAGCCCTTACCAAGGATAGAACTCTGAGGGACACTAATATCACGGTTTTAAACGCAGAGCCTTGGGCTACCGTTTGGCTCCTCTTAGGAAGTCATTAACGTTTAACTTTCCTATACCATAACAAAGAAGTTTTCTTAAAACTAAATCACTTGATATGAAATCAAATAATTTAGACAAGTTTATCAAAGTTTTTGAAATTTTTTCCTTATTTTTAAAGTTTCTTAAGAGTTTTGTCAACTGTTTAATAGTGTTTTTATCAGGTAAAAAAGAAAATTATTCTTTATAAAGTACAATTGCTCTTTCATACAATGTTCAAAAACTTACCGTACTAAATATAATTACTTCTCTCGGATCTAAAAGTATAGATATCCGAGTTTGAAAGCTACCATAAACTAACCAGTAGAGCTATAATAACGGGATTTACATTAAATTTAGCTTCTTTATTTCTGCGTTTAGACTTATAAAGCAAGCAATAACTTTCAGTATTTGGTCTAAATTTTTAATACTTTTTATATCGAGATTAGAAACCATCCTTTAAGTACCACAAACACCAAAAGGATGTGAATTCGGTAGGGCCTTAAATAAATGTAAATGCACGCAAATATACCGCAGGTTAACATTTAGGCATTTCCATACGTAAACTATTCCGTTTTCATGGGAAATGGTTCCGGTTTTTGCCGGTGTGTGTAAAAATGTCGATGTTTTAAAGCCAATGTAATGTTGGTAAAAATTTTCCGATATTTAAACCGGTGGGTGCATTGTGTGAAAAGAGAACCTTTGCAATGGTCAAGACTATCGGCATATAACGTTGGTGGATGACTTTTGGTCTGATTCCTGTAGTTTGCTTCCTATCTGTCATTAGAGTTTTTTGTCCAAATATGAAGTAATCGAAGCCTTCCTACAAAAAAAGATCGTTTGGGGTTGATTTAGACACTTTTACAGTGAAATTGAATACTGACATCCTGAGTAAAAATAGTAGGAAATTTGCACAAGCACGCAGATTTCAGTAATTAATAATGGCTTACAATCGCCAACACCCCTGAATGAAATAAATGCTGAAAGAAAGAAAAAAGGTTAAAGATAAGATCTTATGGTAATTTATAACAGCCATATAGTCTGCGTATTAAATCTTAAGGTTTAAAGTCATCACCTCAAAAGCCGTAACACAACATAAACAATTTTTATGGTCTCATAATCAATGAAACAAAACTGGCAGAATCAGTACAATGACAGTATCAGCTATAAATCCAAAAACCATTCAAAGAATTAAATTTATAAAAATGCCAAAATGATAAAATCACATGAATAAAAAAGGAACTACAACCCTTAACTTAAACAAATTATGAACAAGTGAATTGGAAAGCAAAACTCTTTTTAGGAGATAATTATGAAACACAAAACATACAATTAAGACTATTTTTTGTTTAAGTATTCTAAAGTTAACAGTTAATTTTATATTTTAGAATACCAATGTCCACATTTTTACAAAAATATGTTAACCATTCAATACAACGCGATTAGAGTTGTAGTACAAAGATTAGAATATGAGTTCAATGGTATCAATATTACAATATCGTTACCATGGAAAGGTATGTTTCATTTTTTTTTCCCTGAAAATAATAGTGATACAAAACAATTCGTTCGGTCAACAAAAATCAAAGGAGTAATGATTATTTTGAAATTCTCTGAAATAACGTCTGTTTTTGACAGTACCAATTTCGCCGACCCCATCTGGCAACACAAATCCATATTTTGACAGTAGGTATTTGTTACTAGAAACTTCCCCCTGCGGCTCTCTCAAAATAAGAGAAGGGGGACGTCCATTTTGAACTATTATGATTCCTCCGTGTCTAATCTTAAACCTCCTAGTTCAAGTAGTCGGTAAAGGCAATTACCACCCTTCCTATGTGTTGGATGTACATTAAGGTAAGTATATACGTTAACTGAAATTACTTCGCAGACATAGTACGTTAGCGCTGTCCACCGATGCCTGCCCGCGTGCGCCACTTGCTTGCTCTTTTAGAAAAAAAATTAACTCGGAGCTTGCAAAAAGTCGAATCCCAAGATCAACACGTGATGGCCCCTTGCTCCCTTAGCGCAATAATGCCCGAAGAGGCATCAATATCATACAATAATATTCTTTCCCCCCAGTTTAAATGCACCTGTGATAATAATACTAAGCTATAGAATGCCCAACCCATGAAATAAAGTCCATTTTCCATGGTCACTGGTATTGTAAATAAATACCGAGATAATTGTTCATCAATTAATTAATCAGTAATTATTTGATATATCTATGGACATAACAAAGCAATAAGTTATTATTTAACACATTCACTGCGTCGGGTCGGCCCCATATGGGGACGGCAGACCCTGCGCGCGTCAGTACGGACGTCCCCAGATGGGGCTTCCTTGGCTGCTCTACCCACAAAGCCTCAGTGTGAATTTCAGCCTTTTGTTTGTATGACTATTGAATATTTGCCGCATTTTTAGGTTATTGTCCAATGCTCTTTATTGTGATCGTTTTCGTTTGCTTTTACCTGTTACGGTTCTTTTTCAATAGGAGCCCCGTTTGTAATCTTTGAGTGTTTCAGTGTGATTGTTTCTGTTGTATATCAACTGTGGTAAATTCTTTCTCTACATTATTTGTTTTGTGTTTTTTTTTTATTAAAAATGGATCCTGCAAATCCTATAAATTTGTACACTTTGACAGAGCACCAGGGATTTATTCTTAGATTCCTCATGTACACAGGCAAATCAGTTACTAAGATAGAGTGGTGTAGGGTAATACGGAAAAGGGTTGTCCTACACCTTTAGAAGGATTATTTGGGGCAAGGCCATTCAGTGGAATTAATGGACTTTCAATGAAACAAGTAAGTGAAGTATCAGCAGCAGATCGCTCGGTAACAACTTTTGACAGTACGGGACCAGCACAATATGCGGCCGGCCCCAGTGGGGGCCGAAAATTGTGACGTCACAGTTCCAGGAAACTCGGCCGGAAACGTCATTTAGACCTTCAATCCTGCCTTTCTACCGTACAAGGAAATTTTTTTCGACATAAAAATTTTTCAGCATCCGGTAACCCTAATTGTGCTTTTTGCCGCAGCGAATGTGTTAAGCTAATAATATCAATATTAAAACCAGGACTGCTTATCACACTCGGGTAGGGTACGATAAGCAGGCCCGGTTTTTATATCGAAGAATGTAATCATCGATACCTAATATTCGCATCTCAAATCCTAGACTATCAATCGATATAAAAGTAAAGAACAATCATATGTTTAAAATTTAAATATGGATTTAATATTTACAGTGATGAAACAAATTATTATAAACAAAATTAGAAAAGGACCCGGGTTTTTATATCGAAATTGGCATACAATATTACCTAATCATAACCACCGATATAGTCAATCGATACTGATTAATTATTTTGAACAAATAACTTAAATAATCTATATCAACAGATTAAACACTTTCAAATAATACATGTATGGTAATATTTCAATTTTACATATTTAAGTAACATTTGATTATTAAAAATGGCAGTCAATTTTAGAAAACTACACGACATTGCTTTGAAAGATGATAAGACATGTTTTACGTGGCTTCAACATGTTGGACTCGTAACGAAAAATCCATTTTGTGAAATTTGTGGGAAAGAAACAACTGTAACTGAGAGGGGCAAATATGGTCGTCTTCAAATGCCAAAAAGAAGGTAATGGTGGACGTAATTTTAGTAAGAACTCACTGAAGAATAGTTTCTTTAAAGGATCAAATTTCGGACTGTGCAATATTGTGCGTTTAATGTACTTCTTTTCTAGAAATCAGACAAATTATGATTTTGTAATCCTTGAGTGTAGTTTGGATTTACACAGCCCATCAAGAAGAACAATGGCTGTCGTTTTGCAGGGAAGTATGTTTTGTGTGGATTGGTGAACAGTTTAATAGGGAAGAAAAGCTTGGGGGTCCTGGAGTGGTGGTGTAAATCGATAAGTGCAACATTGGAAAACGTAAATATAACAACGGGAGGTTGGTAGAAGGAATCTAGATTCTAGGTTTAATAGAAACTATACCAGAAGGACAAAAACGTGGGGGTAGTTATGGAATTGAGATTTGTCCTAAAAACAAACAAGATTCTAAAACCCTCATTCCTCTCATATTAAAACATGTACTGTCTGGAATTACCATAGTCACAGATATTTGGAAAGGATATTTTGGATTAAGTGATTGTGGTTTTTTCCATTTTACTGTCAACCATATTGAAAACTTTTTAGACCCAGCAACTGGTGCCAACACTTAGACAGTTGAAAGTTCGTGGAGAGCTGTAAAACGCAGTCTAAAACGTAATATACCAGCCGAACTCGCAGATCACTTCTGTGAATATTTATATAGAAGAGAGGTACGATTTTCTGAAGAGGATGCGTTCAACCATTTCCTAAAAGCAGTTAAAAATTGCTATCCAGGCAAAAACGTGTAGATAGTTCAACTTCCATTTTGTATTCTAATTATTGTTATGTATAATTTATTTTTCTATTCTAATCTTTTTTATCATTTCTTAATTATTTATTAGTTTTCCAATTTTTGTATATAATAATTTTTGGATTCTGTTTCATTTATTATTTATGTTATTTCTTAATTATGAGTTTTCCTGTTTGGTCGTTCTAGTTCATTTATTATTTATGTCATTTCTCAGTTATTTATGAGATTTCCTAATTTGGTTATGTTCATTTATTATTTGTAATGGGTCATTCCATGTCAAGTCAACCAGGTCATGACACCCACCTCTTTAGATTTTGATGAAACTTGGCACAATTGTTGCATTTGCTATCCTATTGATAAATACCAAATTTTATTTCTCTATCTCTTATAGTTTTTTTTCTACACATTTTTTAATTTTCTTAATTTAACACGATTTTAGGCCTCGGATTTCGCGTCTTGCAATGTAACTTGTAGCTTAAAAAATTAATATCTTGAAAACTATTTGAGATATCACCATGAAACTTTGCATAATATTTAATTAATATATTTAAAATAAAGAAAAATACATTCACTAACCTATCTCAACTCCAAAAAATAATAAAAATATTATAATCAGAATTTTTTTTTATTTGAAAACCGTTGTCGGTATTTACTAAAATTGCAATATCTCAGGTCTCAGACCTGGTAGAGTGTTCATATTTTTTTTACATAGTCCTAGATACATAGGCTAACAGATAAACAAAAAAGATGTATGGCTTTTTCACATGTTTGACTGATATTCAACATTATTTATGAGTAACAAAATTACAGACCAACTAAAAGAATACGCAATTTGAAACATTTGGTTTGAAAGTAAATTAAAGTTTAATTTTAACTTTTCTTGTATTAAGTTGTTATCAGAATAAAAAATACTCAATTAAACTTAGTACTCAAGTCACTTTCAATTTAAAAGTATTTACAAAACCTTTATGAAGATAAATTGTAAATTATTTACTACTGATCATGTTTGTATCAACTATGAAGTGTTTAAAAATTTTATATATCCACTTATTTTTTATAATTATTTCTAAAATCAATTAATTATTGATAGAGCAAGGGGTCAGAACTAAGACATGACAAAGATTTATAAAAGAGACATTATAAGCACTAATATTTACACAGCCTGTATGACTCATCTATCTTGTCTCAACAGGATCCTTTCATGTTGGTTCATGCTCCTAGCTCTACAGCTAACCACTGAACACTGCCTCAGTTTAGATCTTGCTTTGAGTGAGTGAAGACTTCTTGTGCAGTGATTGTGATTTTTAATTTTATTAAGTGAAAAGTGAAACATAACAGTTACAGTATATAACTATGTGATTTCCATTAAATGTTTTTTAAACAAACTATATAGTTTTGAAGTAAAGATGCACCTTTTAATTTTGGAAATCAACAAGAGTCAATTTTCTCTGACTCAGTGATTGTGTAAAAATAAGCGAATAGGCTAGTTACAGGTTGTACCTATTTTTCTTCTTGGACTTTAAAATGGGGTAAGCGGAAATCAAAATGACAAATCCTCAAGCTTGTAGCATTGGACTATTTAAACAATCAGACTGTTTTCAGACAACTTATACACTTTCCAAAAAATTACAATCTGTATCAGAATTAACTGAGGAAGAAAAAGAATTAATTCAACTTAGATCTGGAATCAATTTAATTGAATTTAAAAATGTTTGTTCCCATCACAGCTACTACTTTCTCAATGTGTTTGAAAAATATCAAACGGTATGCATAGATCCATTAAAAAAACACAAAAAGCCAATAAAAAAGTCACTAAGAAGTGTATTTTTAAGTTTTTCAAAACAATTGTGTGAAAAAAATACTTTTATTAAACCTGGACAAAAGATATGCCCTTCATGTCGAAACTTCTGTGAAGAAAAAACTAAAATCACTGAAAATGAATCTGAAGACGAACTAATGATTGAATTGGATTCATTTGAATCTAGAAATGTCTTCCTTTCACAAACAAATGCAGCCTTAGATGATTTGGGTTTAACTCCAATTAAACTTCATAATTTGTCATCACATAGTAAGGGATCGTATTACAAAAGAAAAGTTGAAAAAGTAACAAAAGAAGTAAAGAAAAAAATCTCCAAAGCTCTAGATTATGACATTGAAATGTCAGAAGACGATAAAGAAGATGAAAGAAATGTTATCAAAAAAGCAGAAGATTTTGATAAGCTCGTGGGCCTTTTAAAAGAATAACTTGTCTGTTGGGAGATCCCAAAAAGTCCAGAGTCTGACTTTGGTGCCAGAATCTTGGAGCCAGAAAAAAGTTGCTACAGAATTTCAGGTGACCGAATATATGGTAAAACAAGCAAGAAAACTTAAACGAGAGAAAGGTATCCTAGCTATCCTGACCCTAAAAAAGGTAACACACTCTCCGAAAACACAGTTAAACTTGTGACAGACTTTTACCAAAGTGATGAGAATTCAAGAGTTTTGCCCGGAGCAAAAGATAAAGTGAGCATTAAAAAAAATATTTATATGCAAAAAAGACTTATTCTCAGTAATTTGAGAGAGCTTTACTCTTGTTTTAAATGGGAATGCCCCGACTTGAAAATAAGATTCTCGAAATTTTGCAGTTTAAGACCAAAGTGGTGTGTTCTTGCTGGGTCAGCAGGTACCCATACAGTATGTGTATGCAGCATACACCAGAATGTGAAATTGTTACTAGATGCTGTAAAAATTGAAGAAAGTTACGAAGATTTTATCAAGATGTTGGTTTGTAATGTTGAAAACAGTGAGTGTATGCTACGCCATTGTGACAACTGTCCGTCTGATGATGCCCTGATTGAATATTAACGACAAAATTGAGCGAAGATTATGATTTAGAAGAAGAAATAATTATAAGCCAATGGGTTAATACTGACAGGACAGAAATGGTTAAGCAATCAATCAGCGTTGAAGACTTTATTTCTTTACTGAGCAAATCTGTAGAAAACCTAATCCCACATTCATATATTACAAAATCACAGTCTAAAACTTTCAAAAAACTGAAAGAAGATCCGCCTTTCAATACTGCAATTGTAGTAATGGATTTCAGTGAAAATTATTCTTACACCATTCAAAATGAAATCCAAAGTTATCACTGGAACAGAGGTGGATGCACAATTCATCCAGTTGGTCTCTACTTGAAAAAGGATGATAAAGTTTTAATTTCCAACCATTGTTTCATAAGTGATGATTTACAACATGACACTTGTTTTGTGAATTACGTACAAAAAGAAATTTCGAAATGGCTGAAAGAAAATCATCCCGAAATAAACCAAGTTCATTATTTCACTGACGGCTGTGCTGGTCAATACAAAAATAGAAATAGTTTCAAAAACCTAACAAACCATCATGAAGACTTTGGAATGAAAGCCGAACATTCATTCTTTGCAACAAGCCATGGGAAATCAATATGTGATGGCTTGGGAGGAACTATTAAGAGAATTTTGAGAAAAGCCAGCCTTCAACTTTCAGATGAAAATCAAATCAAGACAGCAACTGCAGTTTATGACTTCTGTAAAGTCAACATTGAAAAAATAAACTTTCACTTTATTGACACAAAAAATGCTGAAGCTTTCAGATTGGAGTTAGTGTCACGATTTTTAACCACCAAGACTATTCCCGGCACTAGAAGTTTCCATTATTTCAAACCATTAAATACAAATGAAATTGAAATAAGGAGGACTACTGATAGTCCTAATCCTACTCTAATGTTTTCTTTTGATTCTGCTACGGATTGGGTCTGCATTCAACCATCTTTAAACGATTACGTGGCTGCAAACTACGATGGAAAGTGGTACTTTGGACTCGTTAAAACTGTGTTTCATGAAGAAGAAGATGTTGAAATTCTTTTTCTTCACCCTCCAGGACCTGCTGCCAGCTTTTACTGGCCTCAAAGAGAAGACTTGTGCATAATACCTTTGGAGCACATTATCAGTACAGTTGATGCACCGCAATCAAATAGCACTGGCAGAATGTACTGCTTCAAAAAAGTGTATCAGAAAAACAGAAGAGTGTTGGATGAAGTGGAAAAAATATAACAAGCAGAACTAATAATTGCTATAAAACATATTGATTCTTAGATTCAGTTTTTATTTTATTTCACATTTATTAAATGTAAGTAAACCGCAAATTTATAATTTCTTAACAATATTCTACTTTTTGGAATATTAACT
>NW_025789085.1:0-30296 GCF_021130785.1 Homalodisca vitripennis
TTTTTCACCTCCGTATTGTAATTTTGTAAGCAGATTATTCAAATGTGTTAGTTTATTTCGAAATTTCTCTCGGTTTAGGTCTTTCGTACAAATTAAATTACAATCTGCTACAAACTAAAAATTATTTTTTATCTAAATAATTTCTCCCTCTATTATAAAACACCTTAGTAACAGTTGGCATTATACTCTTCCATTTGAAACAAAAAAGATTTTTTTATAAACATGGAGATTATGGAACTAAACTCTGGCCCGAGATATAAATTTTTTCAGCGCAAATGTTTGTGTTTACCATTTCTACAACGAGAGATAAATAGAAATAACTATTCATTCTATTGGTACAAACTATTTAGGATAATATTTGTCTATGATTACAAAGATTATTCCGGAAGAAATCGAGATTTTTCATCAGCGGACAAGAGTATATTTTTTGATAAGTTTTAGAAGGAATGGAAAAGAGAATAATATGAATTTAGCAAAAATTATTTTTCTTATAATAAAAAATCTATTCTACTAAATAGTCACGCAAACAACATGAACGTCACCAAAGGTCTCTACCAATTTTCTAGCATTAAAACAGTGCAACAAAAGATGGGAAATTCAGTGAATATGGCCGGTTTATTTTCAACAACAGTTGATTACCGTCTTCGATAACTTTCCTTAAATGAAACAGAATTAAAAGAACTTGTAGAGTCTTTTTGCAGAAAAGATACGAAAACTGCACTACGTGTACACACAAAAAACGAAAAAAATAAAGGATTATATATTTAATATAATTACGAGAGATAGTTGAAAAGGAAAGTAAAAAATAAACAAACAGAGAAGTTTTCAATCGTTTTTTTTTTTCTATAGAAACTTTTCCCATATTATACGTCCTTCTCAAGATAATCAAGAGCTTAATTTGATGAATTTCTTAGGAATTTTTGTAGAGTATCAAGGATTTTAATCTAACCACAATTCATTAAAGAGCATTAATAGAATTTTTTTCTTATAGAATATATAGCCACATTTATGTGTGAAACAAAAGGTTATTACCTTGTAGATAATTATTCCATGTTGATTCCTATGAAAAAAGAAAAAAAAAAAAACAGAAAGACACCAAACTATGGTTATCCAAACAGTACTATGACGTGGGGAGGGACTGCAAGTTTTTAGAGCAACAAACTGAAAAGAAACAATCTGGGACAAAAAAAATGGCTAACCACACATTACTGAACTAACATGTTTTTCTTCTTTCCAAACATGCTGCTTGATGATCCAACAGCTGAAAAAAAAACATATGGGAATGGGAGAAAAAAAGTATACTCTCATATGGAAGAAATATTGATTTATTTTCAGTTAGGGAAAACCGGAACTCAAGGTCCTCAGCGTTCCTAGTGGTAACGCATCACGTCATGAAATTATTATGAAGTTAGTCGAGGTCACCGCGTTCCTAGTGGTAACGCCTACGTCATAGTTAGTGAAACAAACAGTCGAGGTCACCGCGTTCCTAGTGGTAACGCCTACGTCATAGTTAGTGAAAACGAACAGTCGAGGTCACCGCGTTCCTAGTGGTAACGCCTACGTCATAGTTAGTGCCGATGAATAATATAGAAAATACGATGATTTTTTAACTGAATTTCTCTAATATCGTTCTTAATCACATCATAGGCTAAAAATTTCTCAGAAACCACAACCACATACACAAATCGCGATTTGTAACAGCTTTTTGAAAATCCATGTTGATAATTATATCGTTCTTTGAACCAGAAATATTTGTCATACTCTTTGTTGTATCAATGACATAAATAGGTCTATTCGCTAAAAATTCTTTAGGATTGTAATACATTTCCTTATATTACAGTAAACTTTCTTAAAATCTTGATACATCTGATACATGATTCTGAAAAGACCTCCTGAAATGTTTAAATTTTGTAATTCATCTGGATAATAAGAACCGTTCAATTTTTACTCTGATATTTTTTACATCCAAACTATCAAACTTTGAAGGATTTTTTTCTTGATTATTCTGTCTATCTGTTTGAAAACCTATGATAACGAACTTGGGATTGAAGATATTTCTATAAATATTTGTAATATCGAACGAATAAGTTGTTCCGGAAATACCTTTTTGTTCAATACATTGCCAATCTAGAAAATTAAACATAATGTTTTGACTTTTTGTAATTTCATCAATCAACCTAATTTTACTCGTGGTTTTATAATCAATCATTGGAACTCTAATAAAAAAAATCTGTAATTGTTATTTTTCCATCAACAGGCATAACATTTCCAGTTGCCAGTCTTCAGAATCACATCATTGTCTTCTGCTCTTATAAAACTTAGATAAAATCCTCCTTTATAGATCGGAATAGTAACATTTTCAAAAAATCCTAATCCAAAATGAGATAAATTTCCAGCTGCTTCAAAAACACCAAATTTAAAAATCTGATTTAAAGTCATTAGAAGTTTGAGAAATAACATCACTTTTTGAATACGAAATAGTTCCTTTAATTGTTGCTTAATTGGCCACAGTTTTCGACTTCTTCTATCAATTTATTGTGTTTTCTTACTTCAATCTTAGAAAAATAAAAACGGTATAAAATTATCGATTAATCTAACATTATCAGTTCCCAAGATATGCTTGACCATCTTGTTTTGTTAAAGGTTCCAGAAATATAAAAACTGGAAGTTAGACGAGCAAAAGTTATCTCCAAAATCAATATTAAACTCAGTTCTTTTATTCGGTTCATTCAAATGTTTGTTTACTAATTGGATAGAAATTTTTAAACTCCGCCCTTTCAATATCACTAGCATATTTTCTGTAGTCCGCCATTTAATAAGAGAAAATTTAGACAAATTTTAAACATCATGTATAAGAAAAGATATCATTTTTTCATCGATCTAATGTACGTTTTTATAAGAAAAGATATAAATTTTAGTAAAATAAAATTAAAAAGATTAGAGGTTCATTATTTTTAATGATCTACTTCGTCATATTCGGGATTCTCTTCCTTAAATTTTGCGATCTCGGTCACATATTTCAATAAAATTTGCACAACAGGATAGTAACCGCTATCTAATAATATTTGTTCCAATCAACTGTATCTTTATTTTCATCCAAAAACTTTATACTCAAGTGTTGATTAGAGACAAAGAACAGACATATGATTCTTTTAATTGATAATGTATATTTTCTTGAATGAACTCTGGGGACAGAGTTTATTGATATTTTGCAATGTTATACCAATTCAATTTGTTTACGTATAATCTCATCATATCTTCGGATAATTCATATTTTTGAGAAATGTCATCCCAAATGTTCTTTTTTCAAATCTCTTTCGTGTTGCATGATAAAAAGATCGAAAGCACTGTAATGTCCCGCCCATCTCTATTTATTAGGAAAAAATTTCAAATCAAGTTTTTATAAATTGGCTCTTTCTTGAGTTACATTCAGCACATTTTTCCAGAAATTCTCTTAACTCCATTGATGTTTGCATAGTATTTTATATCATTTGTTGCAGTTTTTTCTTTACATCTCTACACGAATATATGAGCGCCATTTTTATTTAGGGAAAATTTAAAATTAATCATCATAACCGCCTAATCCTATTAAATCTGTTATCAATGTTTTTCAAAAGATTTATTAACATCTTCTTTAAATTTATTAAAGTTTTCTTCTAGTTTATTTACTTTCATCGAGATATAAAGAGTATTGATCATCTATTCTTTTAAGTAATTCCATTATTATGTGTTACTTTCTCATTGAAACGTGTACCAAAATTTTCAAAAAAGTTTACTTTCTCATTGAAACGTGTAATCAAAATTTTCCAGAATTTTGTTAATTTGCTACACCAAAAACAACTAATTCTATTAACATTATTTTTATATGTATAATTAAAGTTTTTCTTCTAGTTTATTTACTTTATCAAGTAATTCACCAACATCGTCTACTGATCTTCTATTTCTGGCTTCTAACTTGTCATAGACTTCTGTGTTGTAAAATCTTTAACATGCTGTTTATGATTCTCATAATTTTGTTTTAGTTCATTAAACATTTTAATAGGATCTTCTAATTGAATCATTACAACAACATCAAATGGATTAATTCCTTTACTAACACTGCTAATTCTCTTTTTCCCTTTAAAATCTAAAGGCATTTTTAACATTTCGGATCATGTAAATCAACAATATCGATGTTTTCTGATAATTTTAGAGGTTTTAAAATTTGTTCTTTAACAACAACATCATGTTTGTCAATACCTAGGTTCGAAACACCGACAATTCTTTTTTTTATTAGCCAAACTAACATAATCTCTTTTCAACTTTGATTCGCTTCAGTAATTTTATCCAGCTTTTTCGATATGAGACATTGTCATCATCAACTTCTTTTTCCAATGTTTTTATTTTATCAGCAACTTCATTTGAAACTCATGAAATTTGCAAGTTTGTTATCATATTCTGCTTTAAAATCTTCAATCTCGACAGCAAACATATCTGAATCTGGAAGGTTTTGTAATAAATTTTCTAACTTGTTATCAAACTCATTTCTCAAACTATCAAAATTCAAACTATTATCTACATTTTGAATAATTTGTGTTCCAAATACGTCAAAAATATTTTGTGAATCCATATTTATTAAGTAATAATTTGTTAACAACTTCTTTAAAATCTTTACCAGTACTCAGTTCATTCAAAACAAAAACACATAAATGACCACAAATTGGGGGATCTTTATAGTCTTGAATCTGAGAATCATTGTAGTAGACGCTTGATTTTTTCAAATATTTAATCAATTCTATAGGTGGTTTGTCCTCAATTCTTCCATACGAATCAAAATAACATGCATTCTTATCATTTTTATAATAACAAATCCAATGCGTTCCACTTCCCATAATCGAGTCTAAATTCACAATTCCACATTCAAATTTCTTAACTTTTTCAGGTAATGTATCTCTCATGAAGATTCCTCTAAAATGTTTAATATTTTTGCAGATTTCTTCCAATTCCCCGAATGTTAAAGGTTTAAATTTTTTTTTTCAATGTTTGATTTCACGTAATTCAAAGTTTTTTCATCTAATCCAGATCCTGTAAACATCTTCCAACTCTTTATCTAACCAATTTAAAAATGTTTCGAACAATAGGAATCACATCCTTTTTAACGATTGGAGCAGCTTTACGAACATAAAGAACAACATTTTTAACAACTGGAATATTTTTCTCCAAAATCTAATAAATCTTTCAAAAGTCCACCATTTTTGAGTTCTTTCAACTGATTATAAGAAAATTCTATTCTGGTTCCTTTATTGTTTTTCTTATGTTTTTCGAGTTTATTGTATTGTCTATTTGTTAAAAATATCTTATCTTCACCATTTTTTAGTTGATCTATTTTAAATTGAATACTAACGGGTATTTTCTTCTTAAAAGCGGATTTTATTTTTTCTTTCTGATTTTTTGCTGAAATTTACGTTCACCTCCATTTATATAGTTAAAATTTCAAGTTCTCTTCGATTCCCATTCCTAGTTTTCTCTTCAAAAACATTGCTCCAGCTGTTGGAAGCGCAACAAATCTTTCACCTAAACTAGCATCTTTTGATAAAAAATCTATCCATTGCCTTATCTTGCAAAACTTTATCTGCGATATGTCTGGAATTTGTGTCTCTATGTTTTGCATAAAAAATATCGTGTTCCATAGCAGCTTGATCTAATTTATTTATACCAGTATCTCCTCTTTTTAGTCTTTTTTCGAGTTTTGTGCCGGGCCCCAGATACTGATAAGTTGGTACGTGTAATTCAAAAGGTAAATTGTTGATAAAATCATTCAAAAGTCCACTACCCTCAATCATAGATGAACTTATTGCCGGCAAAACTCGTTTTAAATATTTAATTCCATCAGGTTTTTCAATCATTTTCATCAAGTTTGTTCGAAATAAAATCTTTAATAATCGCTTTCTTTTCGTTCAAAAAATTGTTGTTTCGAGCCTTCTCTTGAGCATAAATATAATTAATAATTCCATCGAGTTTTGTCAAATCGTCGATATATCTGTATTCAATCTTATTATCACTGTATTTTCTTACACCTGATCCTTCGATTCGTTTTTCCCAAATTGGTTTAATCAAATTGAGATATTTTTTTACCTTTACTTGACTTTGGTTTCTTAGTTGATGGATCATTATTTTTGTAAATTGAATCAGATTTCCATAAAATTTCTGTATACTTTTTCAAGTCTTCTTCAGAATATAAACCGTCTTTTGGAACATCAGTGCCTGTTAATAATCTCCATAAACCTTGAGTTTCCTTTATATGTTTTTTTCATTAATAATGATATCATTATGCTCAAAATTTACGGGCAAATTTCCAATCATAAAACTTTTCTTTTTTCTGTCCCAATACAAACCAAATTTATCATCCTTTGCTCTAGGAAGAAATTTTTTACCAATTTCACCAATTATTATATCCGTTGTTCCAGGACTTATTGGTTCAACTATGGTAGAGTCTTCAATGATTCGAGGTCTAAATGGTGTTGAAGATGGTAATTTTGGCAATTCAAACTCTTCTACTTCAGATTCTGGAATCGAAATATCAGCAAATTGTCGTACAACTGGAACCAAATTCATTAAATTTTGATTATCGCTTAAAACATTTTCAATTTTGCCCTCAACATTTTTTATTGCAGAAGTTACAGGTTGATTAATTTTTTGAATAAGTTCTTGTTCTTCTTCATCCATTCGAATCTGTTCTTTAAATTCTTTGATTAATTTCTTTTCGATTTGATCAAGTTTTTTTCGCTTCTTCAGAAGTTACGTTCGCCATTTATTTAGGAAAATTTTGAAACGTGGAACGTAAAAACGTGAACGTGGAACGTAAAACGTGAACGTGGAACGTAAAAACGTGAACGTGGAACGTAAAAAAGGGGACGTGGAACGTAAAAACGTGAACGTGGAACGTAAAAACGTGAACGTGGAACGTAAAAAACGTGAACGTGGAACGTAAAACGTGAACGTGGAACGTAAAACGTGAACGAGAACGTGAACGAGAACGTGAACGAGAACGAGAACGTGAACGAGAACGTGAACGTGAAACGAGAACGTGAACGAGAACGAGAACGTGAACGAGAACGTGAACGAGAACGTGAACACGAAACGTGGAACGTGAACACGAAACGTGAAACGTGAACACGAAACGTGAAAACGTGGAACGTAAAACGTAGAACGTGAACAGATTTACCGTTTTTCTGTTATTTTCATAATGTAAATAAAAAGTAAAGATAATGTAAAAATAATTGTAACAAATATTTTATCAAGTAGATTTGTCAGACCACTGAGCAGCATTTATGTTAGAAAATTTATTCAAATATTTTCTAACCATTTTTAGGCTTCAAAGTTAGATTAATAGTTAAAAATCCATAGTCTTCTTTCCAAATTTTATCACATAATTCATTAAAGTGGTTAAAACTCATATCAGATCCCACATAATTGTTGTAAATTTTTCTCGAATAGTGATCATCTTGCTTAAAAACACACAACATATTCAAATTATTTCTAATAACTTGTTTATCAACCTTTGAAAAGCATTGGGAAAGATAGATACAAGATATGTTTTTGTGACGAGACATTACGAAATATTCCTTAATAACGTCCTGATTTTCCAAAATACAATCATCAAAAACGATTAACGAATTGGGTTTACATTCGCTTAATGGAACTATGTCCTCGGAAGCATTATAAAAATGTGATATTTCTTTGCTTAAGTTCTTCTCAATATTTTCAAATCTTTCTTGTAATTTTTTATAGGCGTCTTGTTCTAAAGATTTACTAAAAACATACAAATTGGAATAAGGAATCAACCTATTGTAGATAAAATTCAATAATAAAGTTGTTTTTCCACATCCACTTGAACCAACAATTAACAATCTGATTGGTTGATCTTTCTTATTTTCTTCAAACGTTTGAAGTTTTATCTGATCTTTTTGCTTTAAAAATTTCTCCATTTAAATAGCGAAAATGAAGCTGTTCAAGTTGACTTCAGAAAGCTCTCAATTATTTTTAAACTTGGAACATCCTATACACTTAGAGGAAGAATCAAATTATTTTATCGGTTTAAGCGGTTTTTATTCTGACAATTTTGTAATAAATATTAGTGAAAGTTCTCCTTATTGTATAGGATTTAGTGAGAAGAACATAACAAAATATTATGGTTTAAACAAAGGATATTATACCTTCGATCAAATAAAAAATTCCCTTAAAAATTATCTAAAAACATTCAAACAATCAGATAAATATTTAAACTTTGACGAAAACAAGTTTGAAATGCAAAAAAATTATCTCTCTAATAAAATTCAAATAAAATCACCAGTAAGAATAATGTTTTCAGCAATTATTGTAGATTTATTAGGGTTTGTTCAAGAAACTATTGAGCCAAATCAGGTATATTTAGGAAATAAAACGCCAAAATTTAGACCGTTTGATGTAATTGAAGTACATTGTAATCTCGTTGAACCTAGTTTTGAAAATCATACCGAACATTTACACAAAGAATCTGAAATTTTGTACACATTTTTCCCAAATGTTGCTTATGGATCAAAAATCAGTGAAAAACCGAATGAAATCGATTATATTCCAATTAGAAAAAATATTAAAAGAATTCAAAAAATCGTTCTAACTATACAAGACTCTGAGGGAAATTTATTAAATAATGAGAGTAAAACAACAATATATTTAAGATTGTCAAAAGAATGATGAATCAAGGGGGGAACGAATCGTTCTTACCTTCAAACTTTCAAAAAAACACTGTTTTTATCAATGAATCTGGACTTTACACTCAAAATAAAAATTACTAGTTAAATGGAGTCAGTTGTAGACCTACATTCAATAACAAAGACATTGTAACGATTGTAGACGAAAACAATGTAATCTGGTTTAAAGCTAAAGATGTTGCAGAAGTATTAGAATATGAAAATACGAGGCAAGCTATCATAAATAATGTCGATAATGACGATAAAACAACTTTTGAATATATAAATTACAGGAGTCTATCCCATAGACCCCTTAACAATCTTCATCCTGACACTGTTTTTATCAATGAATCTGGGGCTTTATTCTCAAAATAAAAATTACTAGTTAAATTTCTTTTCTATCTAAATGGAGTCAGTTGTAGACCTACTCAATAATCAACTTATATTCAATAATAAAGACATTGTAACGATTGTAGACGAAAACAATGTAATCTGGTTTAAGGCTAAAGATGTTTGTGAAATATTAGGTTATGAAAAAACAAAAAACGCAATTAAATTAAATGTTGAAGATGATGACAAAATTCAATATTTTTACTTAAAAAACAAGGGGCTATTCGAATGGCCCCTTAACAATCTTCATCCTGACACTGTTTTTATCAATGAATCTGGACTTTATTCTTTAATTTTGAGGATCACATAAAAAAGAGGCAAAAATCTTCAAAAATTGGGTTACAAAAGAAGTTTTACCGAGTATTAGAAAATATGGCGAGTACAAACTTGAAAACGAAAATAAGCAGTTAAAAAGATGAAATAAAACAGTTACAAAATTAAAGATGAAATGAAAATCATTGAAAATAGAGAATCAAGAATTGCGAATGGAATTAATGAAGAGAGATATGGTATGTAAAGATTTTGATAAGAAAAAACACCATGTTTTTGTGTTAATTAAGAAGAATCACATGTGGGAATGGCCTTATTACGTTATCAGAGCTCAGAAACGAGAAATAACCAAACCGATTAAAACATCTAAAAATAAATTATCCTGAATTAGAGATTTTGTTCATTGATGACGATCCAAAATAGTATAAATCTCTACAACCAAATGAAAGAATCTTTGAATATTTTATACAACGGAAATCATTTTAACTACAAATATGACAGAATCTCGACTGATTTATAGAATATCTAAATTACACGAAGAAAATGTTTCTAAATTTTACTAAACATTCGAATTATGATATTTTGTTTGTAAATGTCTTTTAAGACTATAGAATTGTTGAATTTCCCTTCCGCATACGCAATGAACTAAAGATTTCTCTAATACATTCTTTACAATATGCTTGTTTTTTTATCTTTACTATAATGCCAATTGTTAAATTCAGAAATATTCTTAACTATTTTACAGCGTGTGCATTCTTTCTCTTCTAAAGTTAATTTTTTTCCATTTTATCATATAATTCTTTTCTATATTTCTTATTACAATCTTTACAATAATAGTATAATCCATCTTTGGTATTCTTATTTTTAGAAAATTCTTCAAAAAGTCTAAATTCTTGACACTTTGTACATTTCCTTTTGAGACTCCATTTATATAGAAAAAAATTATAGCTTTGACTTTCTCAATTCATATTCATAAAACTTTCCGGTTATTTCTTCATTATTTAAATCTTTTATACTATAAGTTACAGGATATGTGTTATTAATTTGGATAAATCACAAAGATTTCTCTTGACCAATTGTTCTTATATTTGTTCGAAAATGTTTGTTTTTTACTAACAATTCTTACATGATCATCGACTTTAAATTTAGTTTTCGTGTGAATTTCAGGTGGAAACATACTTGAAAACGGTCTCTAAAAACTCCTTTTCTGCATCCTTATCTACGTCTTTGGGCTTCATTTTTGATTGTGCTGTGAACCGTATCATTGTAATTTGTGACTATTTTTTGAAGAATATCGATCCATTTAAAGTTTTTTATTAATCTCAAAAATAACTTTCATCCTTTCGTTTTTGAGTTCTGTTTATATCTCTCTACGATACTTGATTTCTCTTCGTTTTTCAGTATGATAAATCTTAATGTTGTATTTCCTCAAAACTTCGTTAAATTCTTTATTTTTGAACTCTAAACCCTTATCTGTTATGAAGTAGGTTTGGAGGTTTGTGATTGATCCTTATAGCATCTTTTACTATATCTTCCAAAACTTTTGAAACATCCTTGCCGTTTTTTTCTTTTGATAGCTCTTGACCAAGCATATTTTGAGAAAGTATCAATAACATTTAACATATACTTGAATCCATCATTTTGATCCGAATAGTTAGACATTATTACTAAATCTACTGCCCATAAAATCGTCAATTCCTAAAGTTATAATTTTTCTCTTTTTAAACTTTTTTCGTACTGGTGCATGAATTTCTCTAGCTTCAATCTCTATTTCTTCTTTATTCTTCAATTCTTTCTTTACTTGTTTTTCATAAGGATTCTTTATAAATTTACTCTTATTTGTCTTACATTTTGAACATTTTGCAGCAATTCTATACAATCCATTTTTGAGTTTGAACGATTTTTGAATCTATACTTTTCGTTTTTTTCTTGCATTTGTGGCAGTGAATCAAATCATCTTCCATTTACATGTCAAAGTTTCCAAGTTTATTTAACTCATCTAATATATTAGATTCCGCTTCATAGTCATTCGGTACTGTATCAATCTTATTTTCTAGGACAATTCTCTTATCATCTTTCGCTTCATAGCCGTATGGTACTGTATCGATCTTATTTTCTAGGACAATTCTCTTATCATCTTTAGCGTTCAGTGCTAACTTGTTTATAGTAACGGTGTACAACTCATGTTTATAGCTTTTGATTACTGTCATCTCCCTAAATTCTTCTTTATCTTCGAACAAACATCTCTTCAAGTTTTCGATATTTATTGTTTTATTTACAACGCTTCTCTTAATTCCTTTACACCTAACTGGGTTTTTATCTAGATATTTGTACGAGTACATCTTAGACCTTAAACCACAAAATTCTTCTAAAACTTCGCTATTTAACTCATCTTTGAATTTCCCTATTACCTTCTTATTTTTAGTAGTGAAACATTCGTGATCTTTTGGATAATCACTTGTATCAAAGTCATCTATATTTTCTTTAATAATTTTAAAAGGATCTCGTTTCAATTCTAGGAAATAACTGTCTGTATCCATGTAACACAGATTCAAATCTGGATCAAACTTCTTTAATTTGTTGTAATAAAACTCGTACATTAGCAATTTTGAGAGGTCGAGAACTGAAAATCCTATGTAAAATCGGTTTGTTAAATTTAACCTTTTGTTTGTACATGTGACTCGCTATACAGTTGTCGTCAAAGATGTTAAAGCATTTGAAATTTGTTTTCTTAGCTTGTTTTCATTGAAAATTCTTCATTTCCAAGCTTAATATCACATCTGTTTCTCACATTTTCCATAGATTTTCCAAAAACTGAGTTGTTCATCAGCTTATAAAAGTCCTTTTCAAAGTCGCTTGTAGCTTTTGGTTCTCATGTTTGTGTTAAAATCAATGTATTCTTTCATAAAAGGCTTCTGATCGAATGCGATAACTCTATTCACATGTTTTAACACCATTCCTTGTTCCAGATAGAATTTCAAATTTCTCGAATGAACAACGTATTCAGTTTTATCCAGTAGAGTTGTGCAAAGTTTGTTTTTAAAATGTTCTGGAGCAAGAGGTAAATCCTTGTGATGTTCGTGTAAATTTGTTGGATATCCAAGATCGACTTCGAGAATATAGCCATAATCTTCGTCGCCAGTGAGTTCTAAAATTGTTTCTTGCCACTCTTCTTTTGTATACGTTTTTAGGATCCATCCACTTGATATCGCCGTATGGTAAACTTTGCATGAGGCCATACCCATAAAGGTTATTAGCATCGAGATAGAGTAAATAGTTTTCGGGCTTTGTCTTATCAAAATCTTTTAAATATTTGTTATTTGCTTTCACATATCGTTTAATACATTGAGAAATGCCTCCGCGAATACCTTTTTCGATCATTAAATACATATCGTAATCGTGTATCAGTTGAAGCTCGATTTTAGTTAATTTTAACATAGCATCCCATGCAAGACTGGGAGCTGTTAGATAGTGTGCTGGATCAAGCTTATAGCAATTCAAACAAATATTCCTAAAATTTTCAAAGATATCAGCGAGCAATAGAACATCTTGAATGTTATAGAGATCAGAGTAATTTCCTAGATTTTTCTCTTTTAATTTGTTCCAAACATTTAAGTGTAGTGTGTTGAAAATCTTTCTCAGATATGCTCTCGTCTGTCAAAAGTGAACAGAAATCTTGAATTCTCAATTCTTCTGTGTAATCAAGTTTTTTCAATACTGTCGATAAATTCATAGGGAAATATGCCTTTTCCAGATAGAATTTTAAAGATTTCTTCTTCGTCATTTGGCTGTCTTTTTAGAATTTCATTCAATATTCTTCCATCCTGTATAAAATGATTTGTATGTTTGAAGTCTTCTTTCTTTAGATTTTTCGCTAATTTTTCAATAGACGAGGCCATGAATCTAAATGTGTCCACGAAAGAGAATTTTATGAACTTTCTAGGTTTGTCACCATCAAACTCATACCCGTATCCAGAATTTACAGAATAATTTATATATCGTTCATCGGTGTTTGCAATCAAATCAACATTACCGTACTGTTTTTGCCAATTCTTTTATGTACAAATGAGTATCGTAATTTGACATATTATGACAGAAAACTGGAATGTTTTGTGGAAATTTCAAATTCAGATTGCAACATGCATGAGCTGCGCCTCGAAACTTTCCAGTCAAATGACAATGATCTCTTACTTTATTATAACTCTTATCTTTCCAACTATCAGGAGTAAAACCATACTGAATTGACTCAACATCATAAGCAGACCATTCGCAAATATGACAAACGTTTGCATTTTGGTATGAAATTTCTTCTTCTTCAGTCAATTTCATAGGTTTTTTGTTCTTAGAATTATATTTTGTAGCTATGTATTTCGATAATTTATTGAGTTCTTCAAACAATTTTGCAGGAACATTTGGCAAATCTTCTTCATTTTTTGCTCGATAACATATCGGCTTGTACATACGATTGGTCACATTCGACACTAAATATAGAGTAAAACCATAAGGAATGTGCTTCTGAATCTTGGTTGTAGTCGATCTTTGTGGATTGTTCTTGCATGTCGGAATTTTTTCTAATATGCTCTCAAAATCCATATAAATAACGTAAGGATGGCTAAACTTCTTTTGATAATTAGTAAATGATGTTGTTTGACCTGGAAATGGCATAATTGGTTTACAAACTTCATGTTGCTTGCAAATTTCTAAATGATCTGTTAAATCTCCAGATTTGTAGAAATGGCTTAAACATCTTCTACAAAGAAATTTCCTTTCTTTATGTTTAGATAACTGTGAACTTACTAATCTATTTAGATCGGTTATCAAAACATAATGAGATTTATCTTCTTGTTTTACATACAATAAATCAACTTCTAACTCGGCGTCATACATTTCTGAAATTTGCAACGGAACAATGTTAAATTTCTCATCATAACTGTAGATATTTATTGACATTTTCGGATACTTATACTTGGAATTGTAACTTCGTTTTTCAAATAATTGTATATCTTTTAAAGACATTGGATACTCAAAGCCCGAAAATATCTCGTCATTTACAAATTTCTCGTATTGCTTTGCTCTATCAGCATTCTTTTCAGGTTTTCCAATAGTACATCGGATAGAATAAACAAAAACAGAAATCATCTTTATTTTTGATATTTACACAAGCTTTCTTTACCTTGATCTCTTGTGGTAAATCGATATATGATCCTGCGTTCATAAATTCGTGTTTATTAAGGCTCAAAACTAATTGTTTACAACTTTTGAATGTCCCTCCAGAACCTCTATTTGGATGATTTGTCTGTTCTCGATGTGTTAATTTATTAAATTGCTTAGTAATAAAGTCGTTTACGTCAAATATTTCGTCTGCTTTTATAGTAAAGTACATTGGGCAAGTTTGTGGTTCACCGTTTACTAAAGTTCGTTCATATTCACATTCCAAAGAGAGATATCCTTTCATATTTTTAACATTCTCTTGAAATTTTTCTATTAAACTCTTAATTTCTGGCCTCATAATTGATAGATATTTGTAAATTGACATGGAATTATCGTTTAAATTTGTTAAAATGTATTGCTTGAAAAGACCGTGTATTGAGGATAAAACTTCAACATCTATGATATTTTCAGGTTTTTCGTTAAGAGTTTTGTCAATTTCTTCGATCATTTCAGACTTAGTTTTATCGTTTGTTTCAATGGACAATTTTTCAGCGATTGATTGAATTTTTTCATCATTAAATAGATTGAGATCTTTTTTATCTTCCTTAAAGTTTTTCTTTAATTCACGCAATTTTTCTATATTGTACATCTTTTCATGATCGACAATTTGATTTTCTTTAGCCCAAGTCCTCAAATAATTCAATTCTTTCTCATAAATGCCTTTGTTTTTTAGATGAATTTTAGAAT
The DNA here is from genome assembly GCF_021130785.1 of Homalodisca vitripennis. Lineage (NCBI taxonomy): Eukaryota > Metazoa > Arthropoda > Insecta > Hemiptera > Cicadellidae > Homalodisca > Homalodisca vitripennis. Next base: position 15,270 of record NW_025789085.1, read on the forward strand.
TATAATGTCTATCATAATGGTGTTCAAAAAATGTCTTTTTTGCAGTATAGACATGACACCTTTTTCCTCTCCATTTAAATAGGGAAAATTTGAGTGAGTCAAGTTTCACTATTTAGTAAAATATCTTTTTATTAAGGAAAATTTATCAACTTTAAGCTTAAAAGTTTATAACTTTTCCTTAATAAAAAGATATTTTACTAAATAGTGAAACTTGACTCACTCAAATTTTTTCCTATGTAAATGGAGCTACTAAAGGAATTAAATGAAGTTGGTGAGCTAAGATTTAAAGAATATAAGAAGTTGAATGAATTAGAAGAAAATAAGAAATACAAAATTTTGAATTTGGAGAAAATAAAAGATAAATTCGGGTTTACAATAATTGCCGAGTTGGAAGATTATAAAGTACACTTACCGAACAGATTTTTGAATGTTTTGGATGAAAAAAAGATTAAAGAATTGAATAAACATGATAAATTACACTTGGTTGTTACTGGAAAGAAGACTATTAAAGATAAAGACTGTGTTACCGTCAATTTTGTAGAGTAGAAGATTTTTCGTCGTAGCAGACATTTCAAATAGATTGATTTGACAGCTCAAGAAAGTAGAAGCAAACAGCTATAGATTCGGTAATTTTTCATTCGTGAGTTACAGATTCGTTTATTGTCCTTTAAACAGTATTTTTCATTGATTTACCGTCTGTCCCAAAAGTGAGCTAGAAACCCCATATTCATATCTACTTATATATATATATATATATATATATATATATATATATATATATATATATATATATATATGTATATATATGAGACTAAGGTTTGCAGATTTACTGTCGTTTATTTTATGAGTCCGTTCCTATTGTCGTTGTAGTACACCAAATGAACTTTGTGTTTGATTTTTACGGTTACTGTATACTGAATGTTTGAATATGTATGTGTTCTTATATTCAAAAATATTTTTTTTTTACATTTCACTTACATTAAAAACATTGGTTATATGTATGCTAACATTGTTAACTTTATTTAAACAAAAACTATTTTGAACATTTATAAACATTTAATTATACATTGAATATTTAAAACTTAAAATAACCCGGTGCATAAGCATTTTACTAATATTTTTGAAAATAATTAATGTTATAACGGGTTTAGAAATCCAAAGAATATATAGTTTACGAAAATTTAATGAAAAATTACAGAAATATTGCAAGATATGTAAAAAAAAGCCAGTACGGCAGTCAACAAATAAAATTAGCACTCAAAGTGCAAGTATTTTGTTTCCATTTTTATAATTGAAAGTTTAAAATATTATTAAAAATCCGACGACATATTGTCTTGGTAGATCGAGTGAAGAAGTACCGAAATACTGTAGCTTTAATAATGTAGTACTCGAATCGGTTAATAACGTAACAGTTCAAATGATTTAGGTGGCAAGATAATTTTAACTTCAAAACCTAGGCTAGTGGCAGTACTCATATTGTAAAACGAATAAAATGTTATCTAAGATCACGTGATCCAATTTATTGTGTTAAATTATCATTATTAAGTACTGTGCCGTTTGTAAGTGGTAATACAGTTCCTTGGTCTTGCTTCAGTGGCCTTACCGTCAGCTAACCCATAAAACAGTGAATTTCACAATTGTCCGCGAACATTCCATGTAAAGATTCAACTTTAGTCGTTAACTAGTCGCAAAATAAATCTATGAAAGACACAAGTTTACATGGGTGTATGGTTAAATTATGGTTGAAGATAAAATTTCAAGAGTATTTTAAAGTACAAATTTTAAAATTTTTCTGTTATACTTTATTAAAAGTGGATATGATTACAATCAGTGATTGAAACCTTTGAAGTCCTATTAATTTATATTTATTGGTCTAAGAACTAGTGCAGGAGCGTTAGTTATTTATACTATTTAAGTAGTAGTTATACCATTTCTCTTCATTATAATATTTTATAAGTGCTACGTAGACATATATAAGATAATCTGCTGGAAAACTTGCACATAAATCGTATGCATACATACATACGAGTATATTTATATATGGATAATACAAGTAACAAAAAACACAGTCGGTCCATGTGTTTGGCTGTAGCGTGCTGTCACACAGACAGACAGGTAGGAAGAAACATTCCGCGTATAAATTACATATAGAGAATTACTTCAGTCTATTAAAACAATTCTTTTCAAACTCTTATCAATGGGAAGGAGATACTTTTGGCGAGAAGCCCGAGGCCCTGAAAACACTGTTCATGTCATTGAAATAAATTAGCTTCATGGATTTCAATGGTGTTTGCAGACTTAATATTATCGTCTGTACTGCATGGTTACAGCGACAACCACTGTTAAGTTTAAGACCTTTTAGTTCAAAATCTAGTACATTTAGCCTAAAGTTCATAAGTAAGGCAAAAATGAGTTTTATCCGACTCAGACCGGTCAGTTGGTATGTTCATAAAAGAAATTCGTACCAACATTTGTTAACGATAGTAGCGTTTGTCTATAATATTGTGGGATAGATAGGCAAACTTACGACTGCTTATAATTCTGTCAGAAGAAGGACGAGACACACAGTAAATAAGTTTCCCTTAGATTTTACATTTATAGTCCTCACTAGATATCAGTGTCACTCGTAGTTCGTAGTGAACACCGAAACTTAATGTAGTGTATATTATTTATTCATGTTAATACGTTCCAATTTAAACATCCATTACTGATAATATTTCTGAGGACATAAAGTAGTGCCTGAAACAAATAGATAATGCGGAGTGCACAATTGAGTATGACTTTTAGTATAAAAATAATCGCCGAAGGATGAATTCATATGTGGTGGACAGATTATATTATGGTGATTACACTCGGTGGTAATAACAACATATGTACGTTTAAAAATATGTTTTCTCAAATTTTTAAGATTTGAATGAGTCATAACTAATTGAGAATATTCGTAAAATCAACGATCCTTAACTTCGAGTTATTTTACGACATTACCCTAAAATTCAGGAATATGATAAACTGAAGCACAGCTGCTAAAAACTCATCTAATAGTACTATATGTTTGAGATTACAGTACCTCGAGAACGAAGGCGGGACTTTGAACGCATGTACAACCCCTACGGGCTGGATGATCTGATGGCAGAGTTTGGCTGGGTCAACTGGACAGCACTTCTGGAAAGCATGATGCCAGTGTCTGTGCAGCTCAGAAAAAACGAGCTGATTATCGTCAGTGAAGTGGAGTTCCTCAAGAAGCTTGAGGTGTTCCTACAGAAGTACTCTGATGAGTAAGTTTTAATATGTGCTTGTACGAGGTGTGTTCTGGAACCATCTTGGTTTTATAGATGAAAGAGGGGTTTTAGGGTGAATAGATTTTCAATTCTCTGCAGTTTATGAATATTATTATCTTTCTAAAAAAAACAAGTTGCAAAGTAAAGGAAGTATATTGGTTAATTTAATATATTGGTAGATATAATTATTGAAAATAAAAACTGATAGTTGCTTCAAATGTAGATTTTAGGTGTCGTTATGATCATGTTGCTTTATTGCTTTATTTGTAATCATTAAGAAAATACTAGCCACTGCAGGACTTTTTGTACAATCGTGACTTTGCTTAGTCGAGTATTTGTGTAGTGTAATAGTAGTAAGCTCAATAGCTAAATAGTATATTTCGTCTGAACGCGCTATCTGTGTTTATAAACTTCTTTAGTACAGTATTACACACCTATAATGTACAAAGTGAGAAGTGGCGAGATATTATGTAGAGTGTGAATAAATAATTTACATGATTGAACTAATTTATTTTGGCAAATACAGCTACGTCTTACTTATTCATGGTCAAAGTCTTTGACAAATACAGTATGTTATGCATTTATTGTTGTTTTCATTTGGAGCTTTTAGTTAATAAGCTCCAAATAAAAGTAAGTTTTAGCTTATTATTTGGACTACTTACTCTATATTTTTTGGAGCTAAAGTTTTAGCTCCAAAAAATATAGAGTAAGTTTTAGAAGATTTTATTCTTAATCCAGAAGTGTTTGATGAAATATGAACGAATTATGCGATTAGGATTCAAAATCTATGGAAAACACATGTTTTTATATTAAAGTAAAACTGTTAATTGTACGAATTTGTATGAATTAATTTTAGGATTATTTTAAGCATACATTTTTAAGTATTGGAATAATTATTATAAACTAAATATATATATATATATATATAATTCTAATTATATAATATTCTAAATATATATATATATATATATATATATATATATATATATATATTTAATTTATAATTATATATAGTAATATAATTAGAATATATATATATTTAGGAATATATTTAATATTTGTTACTTTGGCCAGAGTGATTGCCAACTACATGATGTGGCTAGCAGCTAGCGATATGGCGGACATGCTGACCAATCAGATGAGGAATAGGAAGAGGGAATATGCGACTGTAGAGCCACGGTGGAAGGAGTGTATCGGAGTCGCTTCAAGGTCAGTATGTAAGATAACCTTATATGTTGGAATCCAATCGAATTTACCTGAAGTTATTTTATACAAACTGATACTCGAGGAATAACATTATGTAGATCTTTATTACCTATAGTAAAATATATAATGGACTTCCCAAATAGTTTTTTAAGATTGAAGTTGGATAATTCAAAATGGTCAACTAATAAATCCTTAAAGAAATAAATTGTTGTTATCTCAGCTGTTTTATCCTTTTTAGCCTTTCACTGGCTCTTTCTTCACTTTACGTCGAGAGATACTTTGATGAGACCTCCAAAAAGGCAGCTCTGAATATGACTAATATGATACGTGAAGAAATCATCCGTGACATTCAAGAACTGGACTGGATGGATGAAGAAACCAAGTAAGTAATTAGCTGGATAAGGCTTTCGAGATGGTATCCTCAAGTATGACCAACATATTATACTTTAATATTGAAGAAATCACCCATGACATTTAAGAGCAAGATTAGGAAAAATATCAAGCAATATGTATAGCTTTATGTGTGTGCTTCATATATATCATGCAAAATTTGGCCAAAAAGTAAACAAAAACATATATTTTTAGAGGTGGATGAGGCACTATCACAGGCCCGTTTGCTCTTTAGATACTGTATTACTGTATGCATGTTCTGTATTCGTACATGCATTACGTTGATGAGATGTGCTGTCTTACTTGCAATAACATACATTTCTAAAACCAACAACGTTATCTTATAAATGTTATGGGATTATAAATAATGCTAGTAAATTTTTTCCTTGAATTATATTGATGAGTTAGAATTTTAGTGTTTGAATACAGATTAATAAAATCCGAACCAATAATAAACAACTCATAAGATGATTTACATTAATTTCCAGAAAACGAGCCTTGCACAAGGCATCTCAAATTGTTCAACATATTGGTTATCCTGATGAGCTTATGGATATGAAAAAAATTGAAGAATACTATAAAGGGGTAAGCAATAGATATATAATTGGTAGCATGTTTTGTTGATAGATACTACTCTAGATAACCCTTTTTCCTGTGTGCCACTGTTAGTTTTGAGTGTACCCTCCATAGATAGTGCTAAGTGATTCTTCATATCTAGGTCTCCATCGCTTTACTCACTTTAACCCTTTAGAACATATAATGAGATCCTACAATAGGAAGAAAAACTTCGAAAAATAGTTAAACACACTACATAATGGCAATAAAGGTCCCTATAAATAAATGTCTGAACAAAATGTAATTTTCTGTCCATCTCTCTGTTTGTGTTTCTTACATTATGCTTTTCTAAGTAACAGCTACTGTTGTAAAGTTATTAAATTTCGAACATACGCTTTACATATGAAGTCCTATAACTGAAAGACTGTACTTTTTTCTTGAAAGATTTCCAAATTTTGGCTTTTTTAAAAACTGTTATGATAAATTCTAGAAACCCTCACCCTGCGTTTAAAGTTTTTTTCTAAATCTAATGTATACGATTAATTTAAACCAGACAAATAATAAAACTTTTGACTCTTTTCCCAAGTCATTTATATGTAAATATTATAAGTTATCCCCGGTTTCGCACGCAATTACCGGTTTTGCACCTGTATGAGCATTTCTGGCTGAAGTAAATTATATTTCCGACGGCTACGTTGATTTTTGCCTTATTGCTACGATCAAGAAAATATTATGTATATTTATGACCATTGTAATTCACTCCGATAATAGCATGTTTTCGTTCCATAGTATATTTTGCCCTTTTCCTTATCAATAATATGTTTACATACGCAGCTCTGAGAAGCCTTCTTCTGAACAAATCGCTTACCTAATCACTGAAAAAAAAACGACGTGAACAGTACTGGTTACTTCTTAGGGAATTTACTTACTATAAATGTAAAAAGATTTAAAATGTTGTTTAAATTAATAAAACGTATATTTGTGCTGTCATAAGACAATGTTTACACAGAAGAGTTGATTAAATTTGACAAGGTCTTTCAATTAAGATTTCCCAACTTTAGAGAATAAGATGGGATTGTTCGCTACTTTAAAGACCACTAGGGTGTAGTTCAGAGGGATTTTCGAAATATGAATAAGCCTGTATTCATCCTAGGGAGCGTAAGAATGTCCACGTAAAATTTCTGTACGATCGGTTGAATACTTTACGCGTGCAAGCAAAACAAACAAACAAATGCACTTTCACTTTTATAATATTACTAAGATATAAGCAACACAATTAAAATAAGTTAGTTTTTATTTTTTACATGTGCCGTCTTAACTATGGGGCGTGCACAAAACTATAGTGGAAAGGGTTGATTTAATGTGATATAGGTTTATCTCCAGTTCATCTTCATCTTGATGTAGCGAATGGAATTTGACGCTGTCACAGATTTCTGAAATGTAAAGTTATATTCGTTTTAAGAGATTAAAACATTTGACAACGAAGAAGCTTCAAAATGTAGTATAATTTACCTGAAGAGGCATTCTATTCTTATTATCTCACAGTTGTGTATAATGAGTATATCTCTTTCACTATATTAAAGTATATTTTGTTTACACAGATGTCTATGATTTTGAAACGACGTAAAGAGTTAATTTTAAGTTTTTTTGACCGGTATTTTTATCACCTCAGATAATGATAATAGCTTAAAGGCCGTAGACAATATTGTATAGCTTGCGTCAAATCGATTAAAATATATAAAGTACCCTTAAATATAAAAATTCAATAGTATATTATTTATAATTGTAGACAAAAAAAGTAACAATTTTAATAAAATATTGAAAAAAATAATTATGTTTAAGTAAAAAATAAAGACCAGATCAATCTTGGTGTTCACACTTGGATAAAGAATTATAGATCCCCAATTTGAAGTTTGACCACAAACTAAGTAATAGAACTATAATAACGGGAGTTACATTAAAATGTAGCTTGTTTATTTCTGCGTTTGTACATATAAAACTGTGTTTGTAACATAACTTCCAGTTTTTATATCGATTTTTTAGCGATTTTCAACCAAAATGCAACCAAATGTGTACAAGATAGATACTTGTGAACTGTAATTGAGTATGTACCTTTTGAAATTTAGACTAGTATGAAAATAAAGTTGTTATTACATTACTATCTTAACTTTTACTCTTACTGGGTGTTTAACAAAATTCGACATGGTTACGTTATAGAGCTTTTCGTTTAATGTTTATCGTGAACGTGTAGTTTATAACACAGATTACACTGATCTGGTTTTGTCAATTTACATAACCGAAAACTGATTATTTTAACGCGCAAATCGCACAGGCTGCCGAGTGCGGTGTTGTCTTGTAGTCGCAACAAACGAACTTAGTACAGAACTGTTTAGAGCTCAACAACTCTCTCGCTACCATGAAAGTTGATCACGTTGGGACTGGTGCTTTGCACGTGCACTCGTCTGTCCCGAGAATATTCGGAAACTAAATGTTGTGTTAGCACAGGCTTTGTATTATTACTTTCTTTGTTGATAATACTCCTAGCAGTTTTGAATGTATTATTAGACGGTTTTAATTTATAGCTTTACTTCCTAAGCTTAGCCACCTTAATACGTTTTATAAATGTGTTTGGAAATGTTTATTGATCGATACTTTTGGAATTTGAAATTGTTTTTAACTTATACCTAAACACTAATTTTGCGGTCGCAATCCAATTACTTAAATTGATTTTCGTTTTTGAGCTATTTTTCTAAGAGGACATGCAGTGTCCAGGTAGTACAATAATACTTTATTAAATACCTGAAACATTTCATCGGCACCGAAGCAATTTTCCAGAGAGTCCCAAGTGCCGACCTTCATTAATACGCATAACGCAAAAATAGTATCCGGTCAGGTAACTCGGCTAAGAACAGTCAGACGGGAGAGTGGCAGGTGCACAGTCAGTCAGAATAACCAGCTGTGCGTCTTGTCAGTGACGGCCTTGAATATCAATGATACATTCACAGATGGAATGTGTAGAGGCAGATTTGAAAATAGCTTAGGCTAAACGATTTATTTATCTTACCAAACTTAAAATCAGATAATTTAAATCACCAAATAAGTAGTTTAAGTTCTTGATAATACTGATGGCAAAGCATAACTAAGCACATTAAATCAGTAATCCAACCAACACCCTCTCTATATACAAATATTTTAAGTAGTTTATCTGCACTTCTGTAACTAGTTTTGAAATGGTTATATATTGACTATTGGTGAAAATAGACAGGAAAATAATTACTCCAATAATTTTAAAACTTGTTTATTAAACCACAGTTTATTTGAAGTTCAAGATTAAAAATTCAAAATCAGCATTCAACAAAATAATCTTGATTAAATATTACAAATTTTTAGATTTATCACACAATTGGTTACAGGACTACTTGTCTTCCAACAGATAATACGCCAAAAGACGGGAAAATTCCCTTCCCTACCCTACAAAACATCATCATTGATGCACTTGATTGGCCTCCGACGATCCAATCACGAGGCAGAAGAAAGTAATTGTTAACTGTGCTTACTCTAATGTGGTCAGTAATTGTATTTGAAGTTTAGGGAATCAGCTGGCTGTTTATACAATTACCTATTTTCTTGGATCCTTTCTTGAGAAATTACATTTTTAATTTAACTATGATTTAACAATTCTAAATGGCATACTATTAGGACTGCAAAAATATATAAAACAACAATAAAATTATTGAACTAATAACTGCATAGATTTTCCCATTTACCACACCATAGAAAATAAAACTTTTTAGCCCTTTTAAGATGTGAAAATCGGAATAGCAACTGGAAATGTGATGTTTTATCAACTGTGCTGTAAGAGTTTTGTTTCCCAGCTGGACATTGACAAAGACCAGTACTTCGAAGCGTTGGTCGATCTGTCTCGTTGGGCCAACGACTACAAGTTCCGCCAACTGCGAGAGGAGGTAAACAGGACAGACTGGAGGTCGCATGGTACTGTCACTACGGTAAACGCCTTCTATTACCATATGGAGAACTCAATGCGTAAGTAGACAGTATTCATCCATGATTATGATGATATTCTTACAGAAAAATGCATCGATGTTTTACGCTAAATAACCTAGCTTTAGAACAGTCAATGGACACATCAAAGTTCTTTTGTATCTACTTCCACTATTTTATTAACTGCAACTTAACCAAATTATCTATCTATACCACACTAAATATCGGTAGATTCATTAAATATTACAAAAATATATGTTCTATGCGTTTCATGCGTATATCTACAAATCATTTTACAATTTTTGTTCAATTTATAACTTTTACAGCTGGCTTAGTTTAATTTATATGCAGCCTTGAATCTGACTAATTCAATACGATGGTTGTTTAATTCAAACCTGTTAATTATTTTGTGACAAAATTGCAATGCAAAATGAGAACATGTATTGGCTATTTTAGTTAGATATCGAAATAAAAAGAAGATTTAATATGCAGAACATTTATTGATGTTTCATGTTTTTATAAACTAGATTTTATAAAAAATATGAACTAAATAAACTATATCAAGATAGTCTTATATGTTGAATTTCTGATTATCTCTTTTAGGAACAAAGAACTACTGCTGACACGACGTAATAATTTAACCTGATGCGTGAAATATTATGTTAAACATTTTATACGGAGTTTTCCAAAAGTCCAACCTTTTGTATAGCTGAGAATATTAAAATTTCATTTTTGTAACGCCCTGTATTTTTCAATTCCTACTATAGCTTGCAAATTCTCTTTTTGTGTTTATCGTCATGACACCAAAATACATGAATTAAATTAAAGCACTTTTCATTACTCGATTGAACTGAAATGTTGCTTTTACCATCGTATCCAATGACATGTTATCAAAAAATAAAAGGAATAAATTACTCGGGTTCCATCCTATTGGACTAAAAAATTGAAGAAATCTCAACAAGAAATACATTGGTAAAATAAGTAGTATGTATTTTAATGACATGTTCAAAGTAAACTTTACATCACTGCAGTGGTTTTATTAACAAATAGCAGTTACCCACGGCTTCACCCACAATGGTTAAATTAATAAAAATACAGCTGTGATGTCATAAAAAATGAGTGCACAGAACATTAGATTAAATTTAACGGACTCTCCCAAGTAATACAATTTTTTCTGTAGAGACCAAAATGGGATTTTCGCAACTTCAGAGACCAGTGGGGAGCAGCCGGGAGGGATTTTTGAAATAAGGATAGGCCTATGTGTTAACCAGGAACCCTAAGAATGACAATTTAAAATTGAACTACAATCAGCCCAATATTTTACACACATAGACACGCACGCGCGCGCGCACACATTAATCAGTCAATATTTATTGCGGAGACGTAATTTACATTTATAGCAAAAATCAATAATTTTCCTATAATCCTTCATCATCCTTCATCCATTTTCCACCTACAACGCCGAAGTCAATCTAGTAATTCTTCTGATTGGGTGGTCTCCCAGTCAAATGCCAAAAACTCGGTAACATTATAAAATGATGACGTTAAAAAGGGTTTCTGAAGGTTTTAGCACATTGGGTGCTACGCCATTCTTTATCCCATTGGGCAGCTTGTTGATTAAGTGAACACCTGTCTGAGAGATGTTGTGCATAAACTACCGTTCTGTCTTTACCAGTTCGGTAGCTTGCTCTGTTTCTTGCCTCGTACGAATGAATGTCTTGGCCAATTGTCATGGCACACTTAGAAAACAGTATCCAATTGTTTCAAAAATATAGAGACTTGGCAGAGTAAACACCGAAGTTTTTTGAAGGTTTCTCTAGAAGACTCTCTAAAATTCAAATGTGCAATTATTCGAGTCGCTTGCTTCTGCAATTTGAACACTCTCGTCAACTGGTTGTTTGCACAGACAGTCCATAATACATACCTTACCATAGTTAAGGTGGGGGTAAATCAAACCATAATTCGCCGTTATCAGAACCTGAGTTGGTTTAATACTTGGCAAAACCTAAAACATAAATGCCTGTGGATTGTGAAGGAAACAGGAAGTTTTTCTTGACAGTTGAAGGAAGGGGTGTCTGAGGATAATTTGGCGTAAACATTGTCAATGTGGTCATTTTATGTCAAACTACGATCTAGGTGCATGCCAAGGAATTTAGTGCTGTGAAGTTCTTCCAGAACTGAATCAGCTAACATCTGCCGAGAACAAAGTCCATGACATTAGATTTTGACGTGTTTGCTTTGAAATTGAGGCTGTTAAAATGCAGAACACAATTATTAATTTCAACAAAAAGTCTGTACTTCCAGAAGAGATTTTGATTTTCCACTGAAACAGAGAGCCGTATCATCAGCACACTGCACGACTTTTCCATTTATTAGTGATGTCCCAATATCATTCACATATATGAGAAACAAAATTGGACTGAAGATTGATTCCTGCGGGATTTCGTAGCTTAACTGGATTGGATTTGACAGTTTATTTGACATTTTAACAACTTAAGTTCTGTCACTTAGAAACTACCTGACAAAAGAATGTCACGCCACGGATGCCATTTGATTCCAGTTTTTTCGAGCAGAGTTTTGTGGTAAAGACAGTCGAATGTCTTTGATAAGTCGAGAAACGCAACTAGGGTAGTATTTAGATTTTATAATACGACAATCAAGTTGACCAGACTCATCCGAAAGTTGGTTTGTTTATCCAAATACTGCAGCATTCTTGTAAAAATTATTTTTTCACAGACCTTACTCAAAACTGGTAAAGCTGAGACAGGCTTTGTAGTTTGTTGTGGAACTGCGATCGTCCTGTAAATTCACCTCCTTTTAATCACTCTCAATGTAACCACCCCGATTTTACTTTATTGTTGATGATGCTCCAAAAATTTTAAGAAAACATTTTGAAGAAATTATTGATTTAGAGACATCATATGTTTTCACTGCTTGGATTACTTTTTCTTAGAGTTTTTAATACTTATTGTAGAAGATTTGAATTTTTGTTAGAGGTATTTTTTTTTAGGTTCGGAAGAAATATTTGAGTTTTTTTATCGAAATCAATATACCTATGGTGATGCACTTGTTTGCCCTTTTAGGACAAACTCTGATGGTTTTTGTAGGACAGCATATATTTAGGTGAAAATCAGGACATTTAAACGTTTTAAATTGTTGTGCTACGGATTGAGTTAAATTTAGAAAATTAAATTTTTCTTTCGAGAGGAAAGTGATGAGATGAGCGATGTTTTCAGGCATTAGGTCTCTTAATGTTTTGGTATTTTGGTCTCTAAATCAATTCTCTTTGCATATTGTCCATAGTGCACTGAGATTGTTGTGTTAACCACGGATGTCGGACACTGCGGATGTTTGGAAATGACGTTGTCCTGTGGCTGTCTAAGTAGATGCAGCTATGCGACGGAGTTGTGATCAACAACTTTAAAGGCCATTAGATTGTTATATAATAGTGTATACCTGTTTTTAAAATATACGTGCTGATTAGAACAAATCTTATTAATCACTAGGTATATTTTCATTTATTTTACTATTATACTATCCTGTTTGAATTCAGTAATTAACTGATTGAATAATCTCTTTTGTTAATTAGGTGGAGAGGCGTAATTAATGACAGCAATAATAAAACCGAATATGCTTGTTCCAGAATTTCCAGCTGGAATTCTCCAGCAGCCGTTCTTCAGCGCTCGGGTTCCTCAGTATGTAAACTACGCTACGATAGGGTTTGTTATTGGTCACGAGATTACGCATGGATTTAGTTATAAGGTAATTGTCATACTGTGTAATAAACTATATATTTAGGACTTTAAAATTGTTGATCAATGTTAATAATAAATAGAGTATAGCAGCTCTGATCGTTCGTTGAGTGCACGGCCGATCACTGACGAAAGTGTAGTCCGAAGAGTGAAGGTTGTATTTTCACAAAATAAATATGAATTTTCTTGCAAGAAATCCCATTTTTGTCCTTCTTATTCTAAATATGGGTCATAACTACTAAACAAATCTTGTGTGATTTAATGTATTTGAGCTATCTTTTTGGTCTACAATTGTTCACAGATAGCTCAAAAACAGTTTCACTTAGTTATGTGAACGTTTCGGAAAATGTTCCTAAGTTCGAAGGCTACTTTTAATTGGCAGAGTGTTAACGAAGTATATGATTCGAGTTTTTTATCCACTTACAACCAATAATGCTAGTTGACATTATTGCTCTCTGTAAGTATATAAAGTATTCATACTTTGTAAGTTATTTTCACTAAATATGTTTTATTCTTGATCATGATATGTTTTTTTATAAGTGTAATTTCCCCATTTTTATATATCACGAACATATAAATAAAGTGTTGTAGATATAACCAATTTAATAACATTTTGTAACAGGTTGAAAGATAAACATTTTTAGGGCTATACGACACAAATTTTCAGCATGATAACTGTTATTTTAGTTCTGTAAAGTAAGTATTCAACTGTTTTAGATATTAAGTCAATATTTTTGTTTGCTCTAATTTAATTAAAATGAGTGCAAAATATTTGTTTGTTAAGTTTTCATATGGAATTCAGGTCTTTCTTTATCTATTTATTCTCAATTTTTTGACCACATAACGTGGATCTTGCGGTTAAGTTATCTGGTTTTTGTAAGGTTAAAAAGTAACACGCTAAGAAAGTATATACTGAACTGACTTATTAATATAGGCAGGAAGCCCTCATGATTTCCCTTTTTTCTAAAACCACGTAAAGCGGTAGAATGATGTATGAAATAGAAAATAAAACGAAGCAATAATAAAAATCACAGTTGAACGCAAATGAAAGTTTATAAACAAACTTTACAAACAAATGAAAGCCGACTACCAACCTGATTACCAGTAATTTATTTGCAATGTTTTTCATAAAACCCATTAGTTCATATTTTTTTAAATCTTCCAAGTGGCCTAAGTCATAATCTGCTTTGGCCATAATGTACAAGTTGTAAGTTGGGGGTTTTATTGGAAGTAAGATTGGACTATGTTTGGTACAGTTTTTAAATTAGTTTTAGTTTGTAATGCAACGGACGTGCTGATCAGTAATAATACATATTGTTGTATTATATTTTATTGTATCACTGAAAGTAATATAAGGTATAAATATCCATAATTTCGATAATAATCTTTATTAAATCCTGCCATGAGATCAATTTCTCAATGCAACAGTGTGAAGATTATTTTTGAAGATTGGTGTATTTCGGAAGTTTTCTGTATAAAATAGACGTCATGAATTATAAATGGAAGGATTATTGAAGTATACAGTACGGTCTCTTTATTGCAGGGCAGCCAGTTTGAATTATATAAGGGCGACCTTAACGAATGGTGGGGGAAGGAAAGTAAGGAGAATTTTAAGAAGAAGAAGATGTGTATAATAGACCAATACGCCAGCTATAAAGACAGTCAGACTCAATTAAACGTAAGTAAACTAATGAAACCGCTGCGCTTGATTCTCGTTTTATAACATATTATATTCAGGATGAGTTTGAAATTCTGCACTGCCTTAAATTTGATATAGGCACTGGTCAGACCACTGATCATTGTTGATTAATAAGTACTTCATTTTGATTAAGTTCGTGTTTTTT
>NW_025789086.1:0-8743 GCF_021130785.1 Homalodisca vitripennis
TTGGTGCAGATTCAGAATCTGTTATAGAATTTTTACTAAGATGTTTTTTGTGTTTGTTAAATTCGAACTGTAAGGTAGTAGACTTTAAATTTGATTGTGATAAATAGGTTACAATGATAACACCATTTCTAAGGAGATTAAATAAAAAAACACAAAACACTGTTCTAGAATCAGTTTTAAATACTCGTAATTTGACTTTGTAATGGTTTGGAAACAAAATTGTAATTGGATTATTTTAATAATAAGAAGTTGGAAAATAAATGCAAAAAATACTAAGTATAAACATAAGACATGTCTTTTTAGGACTATATACAATAAGTTTGAGATAGAAGTGTAATCCTGAGACCATTTGTCCAAACTAATATACGAGTACGAGTATAATTGGTCTTCTCTCGAGTTTATAGATCTTCTGTTGTTGGATTACATTGTTTCTAAAACAGCCTTTATCTACTGGATTGAATTTCGTCTTTTATACACAACGTAAGATATTTGTAGAGATAATTGATACATTTATGTTACAGTTTGTTCGTTTGTACAAACTATAATAAAGCTGATATTACTCGTTTTTATAACTAACTAGAATATTCCTAATAACAAACTTTTCCTTATTTGGATTATATTCCAGATTTCAGACAGGTTTTTATAACTTACTCAAAACAATAAAAAATATATACTTCAAAGATATATAGCGGTGTATCGCTCATGTTTAGAGAAATTAAAATGTTTGTCCTGCTACTATCAAATAGATAGGTAATAGGCCCCAAACAATTAGGTACCTACTAAACCTATACAATTTTTAAATTAGAATTTATTACCTTTATTATTTACCATAGTACCAGTTTGTTAAATGCATAACATTTTAACTAACAGATTTAGTCACTTCAGGGTGATTCACAGGAAGATATGCAGAAACGTTTGTTAGCTCATTTAACAATGTAAAATTAATGAAAATTGTAGTTAATGAATGTGCGAAAAGGTAACCGGAAGGTGCTTCGTTAGCGAGCGAAACGGCTAGCCGAAAAGATTTCAATCGATATCAAACAATCGTTCGAGATAGAAAAATGACTTATTTAAAACTTTTAGAGAATATTCATAAGCTTTCTAGAAAGACTTGCTATTTATTTAGGTTCATAAAAAACCTATACAACCGAGCTAGCGAATTCTTTAAACTTTAATTCGGCTCCCATATGGGAACAAAATGGCGTACCTCGCCAGCTAAACTTAGCCGAGATATTTATAGAATTAATTTTTACTTATTAAGAATTAACTAAATTAATTACAATAACAATTTAAAAATTAATTTTTAAATTTTTATAACACGTTTAAACTTGGATTTTGCGTGGATAGTTAACTTCTCAAATAGCTACTTTTCATCAGGATATGAAAGAAGTGAATTTATGGAGAAATGTCCCTTACATTGCTACCATAGACGCACTATACTTTAAACCGCATTCATCTTTCTGTATTAATATGCATATGGAAAATAATCTGAAATTTTAATTGCACTCATTTTAATACACTAAATTTTCATTGGTTCGACTGAATTGATTTTTTGAAACTCTTTATGTATACCCAAAAATATAATAAAATAGAAAACAGACATAATATATTACATATTCAATAATCATTATAGTAAATCATAATAATGATAATCATATTTTAATTTATCCTTTTTTTGTATTTACTATTCTGTAAACAGTATTGTTGAAATAGTTTCTTGTGCAACAGGTAATGTAGATTAATAGTTAGAACGACTTGTTCGTTCCCACAATTCCCACTCTGTTAGTTTTTTTCCTCTTCGACGAATCTATTTTAGTCTTTAAGAACATTAAAAATTACAATATTGTCCACTCCTCCACCACCAATTTTAGTCTCTCCATTTAGTTGATTATATATTCCAGAACCTGTCCTCATAACATAACGAAGTTAAAATTCAATACAATTTATATGAACCTGAATATTAAAATGTGCAAATCCTTTAAAATCGAAAAAATCCTGATGTAAAAAAAAATGTTTATAATGTTTTTAGAGTGTCCTAATGACTTTTTTACTTAACAAACATATTTAGAAAATAAAAAAAAATACGTTTCCTGGATCTTATGCGCATTTTAATTATGTATTAGGAGTGACAAAAAATACTGTGGTTGAAAATTGAATAATTATTTAGTTATGTAATCCATAATTTTTTAATTATCTTAAGATATTATTCTCAAAATAACAAGGCCCAATTAAAAACTTATTTAGATTAACAGGAGACTGTTTTCTCTATCTCGCAGTTTATTTGGGCGAGGGTTAATTAACAGTTGTCCTCTTGTAATAACTTGGCGCAAACAAGTTTTTCCACCACGGCGAAGCCCGCCTAACACATTCTCCGATATTAGAAAGGATATTTGGCTCTACATAGAAGGTTTTTCTTTGGATATGTAAGAAAGTCAATCGAATATATTGAAGATGAATAGTGTTCACCTTGGAGATTTCAGCTGTAAAAAGTTAGAATGTTATCACATCCACTGGAGTATTAGTTAGGTTATGAGCAGCAATTTTATAAAACAATTGGAATTGAAGATTTAAGTGTAGTTTTGCAAACATAGTATTTACCAATTAAAATAAATTGTTTATGATAACTCTATTTATAAAAAAATATAATAATTCACCATTTATTACTTTTTGGAACTATTGCTTCTCTAACCAATTTAATTATTTCGGTCTCTCATAGCAGGACGTCCATACTTATGAATAAAATGAAGATCATAGCTCTATTTTATATCCATTAATTCGTACAAACATAACGGATACATAAATTATCCTTACAAAGTAACCATTATAACTAACCGTTGAACGTTTAAAACATGCTCACATGAACAAGGTTTTCATTAGCCGCCCATGATCTTCAACAGCCGCAGCTTAAGTATATGCCCCAAGTTTCGAAGCACATCATTTAGGAAACAATTCGTAAATGGCTGAAGATGACCACAGTAGGCTAGTTTTACCCATGGATACTATGTTTGACTGTGAAATATGTGAGATATTTCAGGTTTCGTACCATGGACATTTTAGTTAGTGTCAGATCAGTTTTATAACACTCTACTATTAATATAACCGACAAAACAAATCATACATGAGGACTTGATTAATCTAATTTAATTGGTATCCAGGCTAGTGGGGATTATTAGCAGCCGTTCCCTACCCTGTAGCAACATTAATCTAATTACTTGATTCAGGTGCTTATCCAGGTACATTATGAAGTTGTCTGGATTTACCCATGGTCTATAAACGTAGTACTCATGTTTTGGTCATTGACAATTTGTTTTTTGATAACATAAATCTAATAACATACATTTAAATAATTTAATTTGATTTTTATGGTTGCTTTAGTGCTAAGTCTAAATTATTACTATATACTCTTTTCACTAGCAACAATCATGCCGCGTATCAAAGATTTTTTAATCGAATTCTGACGTAGAAATAGTAGAAATGGAATAAATCTTTTGCTAAAAATGTTTATCACAGATGATGTAGACTTCTTCTTATGTTCCCCCCCCCCACCCTTAAAAAATATATTTTAAACAAACACAGTGACCTCGGAATAGTTTAGTTAAATCACCTTTGTTTTTTATGTTAACCAGATGCTTCAAGCACTAAGTGGTCAAGCAGATCAAAATAAAGAGAGGTCTCAAGTGATCAGGATTGCTTACAAAAGCTTGGTAGATATATTCCAGAGAGAGAGGAGAGTTTTCAGAGACTCCGAAGCGATATCAAGAGGAAGGATCAGTAACTATGGACAGCTTCTAGATGTCCGGGTCCCACGAAGAGATACGGTATTGCTTTATTTCAAGTTTATAGTGTCTAAAACTTTCCCCGTAGTTCCAAGAAGACCTTTCTCTTTATATATGTCCAGGTTCCCACAAGGCCAAGAGTTTCTATGAGGCGTAAAACAGTCCAAGTGTCAGAGAGCGCCTAAAGACCATGATCTTTCTAGGGGTGGAACGGGGGTCCAAGAGGTGTCCTAAACGCTTAGGGGTATTTAAGGCCGAGAGCTCCAATAACCCGGTACTTTAATGTGAATAATGGTAAAAGATTTGATTCAATAATATAGAGGATATCTTGTTTCCAAGAGTCAGGGATTAGCAGTTCTGACAGGAGTACACCCATCTTGATTTGGAAGCATCTCCTAAACACCAAATGAACTTTTGAAACTAGCAGCTTGATAATTGGCATGGAGCTACAGCTGGGTTTCCCGATAAAGCTAAAGAACACATTAAGGGTTTATGTTTTCACAGAGTGCATGTTTTGAAAATGAAATGCTACGAAATGATCTGCTCGCTATGAACTACGATGGAAATATCTCTTGGTTTTTATAAATTTTAAGAAATTTTAATTTAGCTCAGTAAGCTAAAATTAATCTTTTGTATTTTAATGTAATAAAGTTCATATCTATTCCATTATTTGTTATTTCATTTTTAATGGTTCCCTTTTAATTTTTATTTCATTTCCAACTTTGCAAGTTGTTTTAATTAACAGGAGAATGTACTCTCACTCCATCTGTCGTAATTAAATATATTCTTTATAAAAATGTCTTCAGTAAATTTAGAAAAACTAATAAACAATGTTAAAAGCCGAAAAGCACAAGCTAAGTTAATATATAATATTAGAAATCGTAATAAAACTAAATTGCAATTGAAAAGCTACAAAAGATGAGTTTTTCCAATAATATATATGTTTCAAATATATATAGTTAAAAGCAACATTTTTAATATTGTTATGAATAATATTTAAAACATATCAGTTGTGAAATTAAAGTACCACCACCAGAACACTGATCATATTGCCGTAAACTAGGTTTTCAAGTTGTCTTTTATGTGTTTTTTTCGTGAAATGATTTGACGTAAGATAACAGAATCAGAAACAATTACACCAAACTGATAAATAGAATTATAAATTACTGGTAAAATTACAAACATTGGAAACAAACCCTAAATTGAATCGTTTATGAGAAGATTGTTGAACCTAGGAGGAAGCTATTCAATTACAAGTTTTCAAATGGGTTTTCATACAACTCGTCGCCAAGTTTTTCCAAATACCGTTAGGATATATTACAGAAAATATACTATTACTGCATGATGTCAAACCATTTGGTTTTAAGCAGATTGTCAAACTCTGCCAGCATTGGAGGTGATACACTGCAATTACAAGCAAGAGGGCGAGTAATAATTAATTCTTTTTCACATTCTTGTGCTCTGTGTGTTCAGTGAAGTTAGTTTTGAAAATACAATTACCATTTATTTTTTATTCTATCTGCCCGGCTGTTTACCACGTAACTGTTGAAACATGTGTATAGCACGTCGGGTTATAATGGTTTTCATACAAATTTAAATTGATATTTGACGAACTCAGAAATTGAATTACTCAGATTAGTGGAGTAGAAAGGTTTTCAAAATTAATATATTTCAAATAATATTAATTTATATATATATATATATATATATATATATATATATATATATATAATTATTATTATAATTATATAAATATTATTAAAATATTATAATTATTATTTTAATAATATAATTTCAAATAAATTTTAATATTAGTCAATCGCAGATAATCCTTCTTAAAATTTTATCTAATTAAATATTTTTCATACAAAATGTTTGATATATATAAATATATAATTTCTCAAAGCCTCACTATGCGGGTTTTTGTTATACTTATATAATTGACATTACTAAATATATATTAGTTTTATGTATTTTTGCAAGGAATCAGTATAACTCTCCTTTTTTTTACTTTTAATCTTTTTTAACTAAAAAACTGTTTTCGTTTTAAAAAAATACAGTAATATGCGTTTGCAGATAATTTTATTTCATAACACCGTGTAAAAATTATGTACTCTTTAATGTATAGGAATGGCTTCAATGCCAAGAGTGTTGTGGGTTCTTCGTGAGTTCTAATGTCCGAACAATTAGAACAAATTCCCACTCTGTTAGTTTTTTCCTCTTCGACGAATCTATTTAGTCTTAAGAACATTAAAAATTACAATATTTCCACTCCTCCACCACCAATTTAGTTTTTCCATTTAGTTGATTATATATTCCAGAACCATCCTCATAACATAACGAAGTTAAATTTCAATACAATTTATGAACCTGAATATTAAATGTGCAAATCCTTTAAAATCGAAAAATCCTGATGTAAAAAATGTTATAAGTTTGAGTGCCTAATGAATTTTTACTTAACAAACATTTTAGAAAATAAAAATACGTTTCTGGATCTTATGCGCATTTTAATTATGTTTAGGAGTGAAAAAATACTGTGGTTGAAATTGAATAATTATTAGTTATGTAATCCATAATTTTTAATTATCTTAAGATATTATTCTCAAAATAACAAGGCCCATTAAAACTTATTTAATTAACAGAGACTGTTTTCTCATCTCGCAGTTATTGGGCGAGGGTTAATTAAAGTTGTCCTCTTGTAATAACTTGGCAAACAAGTTCCACGGCGAGCCCGCCTAACACATTCTCCGATTAGAAAGGATATTTGGCTCTACATAGAAGGTTCTTTGGATATTGAAACCGTTACATCGCCGCTCGCACACCCACAGCAAACATCAGGGAAGCGCGCGCCCATGGCGGCGAACGGGATGCCGGATCAAAACTAACTAGGTAAAATAAGAACACCGTGGTCAGTATACTCAGGATCATTCACTAAGACAAAACATAGGCCAATCCAGTCAATAGAAATATATATGTATATATACTATAAATAAAAAAAAAATTAAAAAAATTAAAAAGTGCCTGCAGTAGTAGATACCTCAAACAATCCTTGTCAGGTGCACCTGCATACAAAAATTAGAAACGCCATAATTTGAAACAAGAAATGCCAATTTCACCCGGTATCCTTCGGCTAAGGGCGGGCTCCTAATGAAATCCAAGAAATAACTAAATATATCTAAAACTAACTTAAAATTAAATAACAAAATATAAACTATATAAATGGCAACAATAACAATAACAAATAAATAAAGAATATAAGCAGGGTATCACAGAAGACTAGAAGCAGGGGAAGGGCATCCTGCACTTAAAATAAAATTCCCAACTCAAAACAACAACCCCAAAGAAAGTTAGCGTTTTACTCTTGGTAAAAAAAATTAAATTATTAGAAAAAAAACTGATGGCCATAAGTAGCAGCCTATTAACAGGAATCTAAATTTAAAATTTGATGGCAGAAGGCCTTAAATTAACCAAGTAGGCTATAAGGGGGAGTTATGGGCTAAAAGACCCGAAGAACGTTACATCTCTCAGAAAGGCTTAAAAATTTAGTAAAATGAACCTTCAGCAGTCTCTCTGGGTTTGTTTACAAAAGCTACATAACAAGTGACACATTACAAACAATATTGGCTGCAGAATAAAAATGAACTGTAACATATAGCCTAGGACTGGTCCTCACTGAGAGACAGAAAATTAATTTAAGCCGAATAGAAAGGGTGAAAACTAATAAAAGAGTAAGAGAAATAATTTATATTGAACCGGCTCAATATGTAAGAAAGTCAATAGAATATTCTAATATAAATGGTGTTTAAGCTTGCTGATTTAAGCTGTAAATGTTAGAATATGATGAAATGCACTGGAATATGGTTAGTTTTAGCAGTAAAATTTGAACAATTAGAATTTAATATCGAAGTGCAGAGGTTGAAATAAGAGAATTAATACGTCCAAGATTTCATTGGTGACCAAATATTCCTGTCTCTCTCGCCATTTTATTCTATTTCATGAATTTAAATGCAATGCTTAAACAAGAGTGGGGCGGATTCTTATTGTGGTTTAGAAACGTAAATAGAATTATGTGTTATTTCAGCGGTGGTGCTGTCAACTTTGGAGTTAGAAAGATAATGTCTCTGATTACAGAAATATTAGACACCATTATTATCACTTCACGTGATCGTAAGCACGAGATTTAAGCAATATTTTAATTAGGCCTAAATAAAAAGCTGCTGAATATAATTAGTTGAATTTTTCCGTCAGTTTTTCCATTAGTCTCCATAAAATTTTCAGAAAAATATAATTTTAAAGTCACTTACAATGTTAAAAAAATAGAACTAACTTAAATCATAATGATAAAAAATCATGTCACTCCCTGGTTTTGGCCGTTCTATCAAAGTTTATATTTGGGCCTAATTATAAAAGCGGCTAAATTGTATACTTAAAATGCCTATAATTTCACGCGATACGATCAAAATACATTTTTACTTTTTCTGTATTATGGAAGTTATTATAATGGGCCAAACATTTTACATAAAAATATTTGCCTAATCTTAAGCGGTTGGAACACCTTACTACTCAAACTAACTGTATTGGAAATTTTTACTATATCAATTTTGTAGGTTGTGCATGATGAAAGAACAAATATCCAAAATATTGCCTAATCATATTTACATCTTGAGGTGAGTGATAGTGGTAGATATTGCAGTCTCTTGACCTTTACTCAATGAAACTGTAAATATCTCTGATATTTCTAGAATTTTTTCCTCAAAATTCAATATATTTTATTCAATCGTTCCAAATATTTCAGTAAAAACTTTGAACCATTTTTGGCCAGAGTGGGGGAAATCAGATGTCTAAAGGGAGACTAAATTAGTAGTCGTAACTAGTAGTAACTTTTGAGTTAACACGCTTATGATTAAATAAATTATGGTATTTTACTAGTGGATTAAAATCCCAATATAATAAATAAAAAGAAAAGA
>NW_025789087.1:0-9329 GCF_021130785.1 Homalodisca vitripennis
TTATTATTTTATGACAACCGAAACTAAAATAATAAAATAAAAATCCAGAAGCAAAGTGAATAAAAAAATTCTCTGGGGGGAGAATATAGTTTTCAAACTGAAAGGGAAATACTGAGGACCACTCTGTCGTCAGGTAGACGGGGAAACTTCAAGGCACTTCAAAACAAATAAACGGTTTTGTTTATGGTCAATTAGTTTGGGAAACAGAACTTGTAGTTACCTCATAATCCTGTTTCATTATATAATTCACATTTACTACTCTGTACAGAACATTTACAATATGTTGATGTGGAGTTGAGCTAGGCAGTTGGAGAGGGCAAGACGAGGACTGTAGTAATGAACGAGACGATACTGCCCAGCAGCCATATCTTGATCCAGGTGGAC
Organism: Homalodisca vitripennis; assembly: GCF_021130785.1. Classification (NCBI taxonomy): domain Eukaryota; kingdom Metazoa; phylum Arthropoda; class Insecta; order Hemiptera; family Cicadellidae; genus Homalodisca; species Homalodisca vitripennis. The sequence continues at coordinate 385 of NW_025789087.1, forward strand.
AATAGTTGACAAGTCCATCAATGTGCTAGCCGCGTGAGCTCAAACAGGTTGGTTGGAGAGGTGATTATGTTATTTGGTAATGCGCTTTTCCATTTGCGTAAAAATACTTTAACTATATTATAGTCATCAGAATTTATTTTGCTTTAAAACTGGAAACACTTTTGATCAACTCAATTATCATTTATTGTCAGAATCAATGGCATCAGCTACAGGGATAACAACCAATCCCACACTAGTTCTATAATTATTAAGTACGCAATTAAATTTTAAAAATTAGTAAACTTCTTTCAAATACATGTTTTCTTTACTATATTCAAGAGTTAAATTTTTTGTCAATTTGAAAGAACATGTCAAAACAGTGAATATTTTTGTTTATAGTCTCTAGGCCTAATTTATAAAATTACAATTTAGTGTTCCAGGTGTAATAATTAACTAAAATTTTCATAAAAATAGAGTGATGTCAAAGTACTAAAACCAGGTTAAAAAGTTACCCTATACATCAAATTAACTCACTTACATTATACAAGAATTATTCCAGTTAACCATAACTTAACCAGTGGTTTTAAACCTGGTTTAGGGGACATGCCTTTGACGTCATTTGGTAATGCCACTGAATAACTTAATGCCCTGTGTATACAAAGCTGTTTTGAGTGCTAGAACTAGATTTTTTTTATTCTTACATTACTGATTATTTTATAATTTTTTTTTTTTTTTTGAGTAATTTCATCATGTCTCTTTGTAACAATATTTAGTGATATTCCTTGATTCATAGCCATAACTATCAGTGTTATGTTGAAAAGCATAGCGGTTTTTCTTTACTCATACATTAGTGTCTGAAATAAACATACAGGAAAGAGGAGGGAAAAGAATGCCTATTTTCATAAAATATGGTGTGTTGTGTTGTCAAATTACAATTAAAGCCTAATGATTTTTTTAGCAAACAAAACAAGTATCACAAATACCAGAGTTTGTGGCGTGACTCCATAGTTTAGCTGTTTTGTACAGAAGCGGCATAATCTATAGATTCTATCAAGTATCTGACAAAAAATTACATATTTGGAGACAATTTCTTTATCTTGTAAACTGTAGATTTTAAGGATGTTAGATGTTTGAAATGGATTTCACTCCCCTCTCCGTTTTACATCACTGTGCAAGATTTTATTGGAATTGCCAAAACGCATAAACTCTTCCTCCAAAATCAAATACTATTGTAAATCAATGTTCTTGTGAAGATTAGTAGGTATATAAATCAAATTTGTTAAATGCTAAAATATTTTTGTGGGAAAGGAATTTTTTAACTGTGCATACTATGTTTGTCTTTCTTCACGGGTAATAAATTACCTGTGAAAAAATATGAAATATACAAAATGATCACAATTTTATGAGGAACAAGTTTTGAAATTAGTTTTCTTATAAGCTTGATATAGCAATGTCAACAATGAACAAAAACAAGAAATTTTTGTTGTTTATGAAACTCTCTATAAAGAACTTTTTGCCAATAAACATAAGTTTACTACGTAAAAAATTTAAGGCAGTTGTAATTTCCAATGATTGTTGTTTTACCATTCATTGTAGTCTTCCATCTACAAAAAATTGCAAATTTATAAGAAATTCCATAAGAAAAGTAAAAAAGCTTATGTCTCCATAAAAAATAAATAAGTTGTAAATGATATGACACAACAGCTTATATACTAATTTGAAGGACATCGAAGGAAACAAACTGTAACTAAATTCTTAATATGCTGGACAAATGATTAAAATATAACAAATCAATCATTTAAGACAGCTAACTATTAAGCTACAGAGAATAGATCGCATAGGTCATCAGTCTTTCGGTTTCTCTCTTTTCATTACTATATAGCAGCCACATCAGAAGATAAACAAATGCGGAGCAAGCATGCCATTTACAAAATCAAATATAAAAATATGCGGTAGATAAAGCCGAGGAGTGCCAAACAAATAACAACTGCAGAATATTTCATGTATTTTAATCCCTGGCATACCTCCCCCACCCCCCTATGGGTAAAGAGATCTATAAAGTATTATAATCACCCTAAACATCCACACTACCACTGGGCAAATTGAAGTTCGATCTGAACACTTAATTAAAATAGGAATCAAAATAAATCTAATTAAGTAAGTCCAACGATCTTACACCCAGCATGTGATTTTTTAAAAAAAAACTCGTAAGAAGTAAAAGTGCAAAATACATCAACTCCAGAAAATGTTTTTGTTGCCACTTGGTGGAGAAGCGAACATACCCTACAATGCCAGCGCTAGCGACAACACGTGTTTGTTGAAGTGATATAGTAAACCATCTGTTTCTTCCACAGTGTAACTATTTCGGCTTACTTACGAGTCAATGAAGGTTAGCATGGTGCCAAACTACAGGGAGCCCCTGACAACAACTGTGCCTTTTTCCCCAATAAACAGTGCCTATAAATAATAAACAAAAATAACTGAAAATAAACAGTGGTCAAGTAAAAGACGTACTATGTGTCCCAGAAATCTCAAGCAATCACTCTGTAAGGGAACAAGGTTTCATAATTTATGATAGTGGAGTAAGTGCTATAAGTGCGGTGTTCTCCGGCTCACGTGTTCCTCCTGATTAAGTAGTGACGATCTTATTATATTAAACTCAGATTATGTTGGCAGATTCAGTGTGCTGGAACGATGTTGCAAGGGGATAAGCCAGGCCCACCCAACCCAGACATTCACTCACCACCCCAATGTTCACTTCCACCATACTGCCACCGAAGAACTAACTCGTCCTCAATCCACACAACATCTAAAGGCGGACCCGATTCTAGGTTGGGTAAATCTGCTCTTATCAAGTTATGAATTCCACAGAAAAAGTATCATAAAAATAATAGAAAAATACCATACACAGTTGTTCAATATTTTTTGAAACAGATGAGAACATACAGGTGTAATAATAAAAAACCCATAAAATATTTTTCTCAGTGTACGTTGAGTTTTTTTGGCTTGGTGTACAGGTCAAATAACTTGGACTGTCCCGACATGGAAATAAAAGAAGATACAGCAATAGACAGCCCTGTAATTGGTAGATAAAGACCGACATTTTTGTTGTAAATATTGACTTTCACTCTATTTAGTTCCTTTACTTGATGGTACAACTATTATCTTACTTGTCTAGTGGTCGTTTTAAGGCTCTAAGCTTTGGAAAAACTGTTTATTGGTACCTTTGTAACCTTAAGGTAAACTATATTATAGGTTTTAAACTATCGTTTTATCTCTCCACATGAAATTTACAGTAGACTCTCACTAATCCGGCAGATATGCGACCACAGTAATGCTGGAATCAGTGAAAAAACACCGGATTATGGGAAGGCCATACAAAAATGATTATGTAATGTAAAAAATGTGTGTTTTTATTACAACGAACACTACTCAAAATTACTAGTACAGTACTCGTGTACTATATTTTAAAGAAGATCATTCAAACATTTTCATTACATAAATTTTTTTTTCATATTTATTAGGTTTTTATCAGTGCTGTATCACACTAGAAGTAAACATAACCTTAACGTCACGCGTGTGGTAGGTCTATTCCATTAGAGGAAACTACTTTCCATTTTTCTTTTGTTTCTTGGCTTGGTTCTTCTGGGAACGACCACTTAATACTTCCTCATTGAAGCCTCTTTTAAACAAAAATATCACTAGCAGACAATGGTCATTTTCTTTCTGGCCCACTTCACCAGAAGTTACAAAGGCATTCAACTGCATTCATCGCAGCTTTGGACAAAGGCCGGTAAAATAAAAACCATTCTCATCTGCGGTTTTAGATTTCATCTGGAGTTATGTCTAGTTCCTCAATGATAATTAACTTTTCCTTGAATGGTTTGAAATGGTAGTGATGTAAATTATGTTTGAAATATTTATACTTGTTTTATAGTTAAAGGTAATTTAACTTTTCAGGAAATAGGGTTAAAGGGTTAAATAGGTATTTTTACTTTGTCTGATAGGGCTGCCGGGTCCGTTTTTCCATTGCCTGGGTACACTCATCGTGTACGGCTTTCCGTCATGTCTTCAGTCTCCACCTCGACTTCTGGCAGCAGTAACACCAAACCAGGTAAGTAAAGTAACACATGGTTACTAAAAATATAATTCAAAGTTGTTAATGTTTTTATTTAATGTTTTTAATGTTGATTACTAAATTATCTGTCATGTTATACATTGAGCTGTATTGGAAATCAGGGGTAGGTATCTATGATTTTTGATACCGCTACTCTTTTTACTTGATTCTGATACTGTTATTTTGAAAGTATTTTATCACAACAGTAATTAAGGAAAGTCAACAGAAATCCTTGAAATGTACTTGGATAAATCACAAGTTTATAATAAAAAACTGAATCTTGAATTTTCCGTTATACTCTACGCGGATTGAGAGCAGATCAGAAGTACACAAAATTATCAATAACTAAAAAAATGTTATTGTGTGTAATTCTGTATGAAATAAGGTAGATAGATGAATTATTACAGTTGTTTTTTAAATACTATTTTGATCAATAGTTCCAACGTTGTCTACTGTAAATGACATGTTTTTGAAAAAGGTAAGTTTGGTGTTGAGGTCTAGGTGTAGTCAAATAGTCAGCGTTTTGGATTGGATAGGAAATAGTGTTATGATTGTGGAAATATATAAGAATTCCTTTCTTTAAAATGTTGAGAGTTCTCCAAAATATATATTGAAGGAAACTGTCAATAGATTTTAGAGCTAGAAGTTTTTGTAGGAATTAAATTGTATCATAATTTATTTCCAAATGTTATATATATGCAAACGATGTAAAAAGTATAATTCAGACTCCTTAAAACATAAAATAGTTATAACAATCCATATTAATCAATAATTGTAATTAAGTTAATAACATAGAATTTTGGAATCAATTTATATAACTAGTTGTACATTTATTGATATTTGTAGCTAAATTATTTAAAAAAAAGTTGAATTCATTTATAAAGTACAGTGTCGCTAGAAAGTTTAGGGACACCTGTCTGAAAGAGAAATGTTACAGTTGGCCCTAAACTAACTAATTTCTCAATGCTATTGATTGTTGGCTGTTTTAAGGACATCAATTCAAGTTTTTATTCAAAATTTCAATATTTTATCTCCAAAAATGTGGAAGAAGCATGCATTAATGTATTTTAACCCTTTCCGCGTCGTATGGCGCAGTACGGCGCCAATAAAAAATATTTCAACATCGCGCGTATGGCGCGGTTACCGCGGCCATTATGCAAGCCCGTGAACTGTTGCGCCTCTAGTGGCCAATTTTCGAACTTTCTAGAGGTTTTCTTTTCTGTTGGACAGCTGTTTCCGGCACGTGACTCGACCGGCCAACGTGCGTTCTGTTGCTTATGCGAATGCTAGACCAGTGTTTTACTTCTCACTGAGGTTCGATCGTGAGTGTTGTTGAGGTTAACGTTTAATGTTTTAGATATTTGTTTTATAAATGAGTAGGTGTTGGTTAGAAAGTAGTATAAAGTGTAAATAATGTGTTCAGGGAATGTGTTCTTTTTATGTAAATAAAATTATTCGTGTGCAATAAGGAGTGTGAAGACATAAGTGTATAGTTGTAAGAGTTTTGAGCTACTAGCCTCAGCTGAAAATTAGTTTTTATTTAGTTACCAGACTAAACAATATTATCTTTTAGTTTTTCAAATGAACAGTTATGTTACTTTTATGACATTTATCCAGTGATTATTAATAAAATGGATAAACCCAAGGCCTTCTACAAAGTGCTCTTAGTGACACTGCAATTGCAGATGAACTAGGCCTAGATGAAAGAAATACTATACAGGATTCCAGTCAGTGACAGTGATGAAGAGAGGAAAGTGATTTTACCAACGTTAGAAAATTTATCTGATGAAGATAGTGATGACAGTGGATGAAAGGCAATTTAGAGACAAGGACCTTCTCAATCTAATAGAGCACCGTCTACTGATTGGTGTGCTTACAACGGGCCAGACTTTGTTTCAATATTTTCATACACAAATGCAAGTGTGGGGCTACAAACCACCCATCATACAAACAAACCTGTAAGTGTTTTACAGTTTTTTCAATTGTTTTTTTTTACTATCAGAAGCTACTGTCTAAATATAGTCAAGAGAGACCAACCGATTTGCCATCAGAAAAAATTCATTTAGCCCAACCTTCTTTATAAGCCTAGGTCAATTCTGGCACTCATGGATTGGATGTTACTTTGGAAGAACTAAAAAGCTTTTATTGGTGTTAATTCTGGCTAATGGCTCTCTCTCCAAAACCTTCACTAAAAGACTACTTCTCAACAATTGGCTTTTGAGCAATCATTTTTCCATTGCTGTTTATTTCTCGCACGAGATTTTTCCAATATTTTGGTGTGTTTACGCACTTACCTGCTCCAGTGACCAATCCAAATGTCTAGGTCCAAGAACGTGACAAAATCAAATCTGTTGTAAAATTATTTACAAACAAAATTTATGGAATATTTTTGTACCACTTTTTGAAAATAGTATTGACTGAAACGTACTGGTTGCCCTTCAAAGGTCGAGTAAATTTAAAAACATATAATGCGCTCAAGCCTAACAAATGTGGGGATATACTCAACGTGTTTGTTGTTGAGCGATTCTAGATTCTGGTATGTACTGTATAACTTTTGAACCTTAATATTTGGGAAAACATACCACAAGAATCTCTCATTCGACCTGATTTACCATTTACTGCCAGAATTGTGGCTACACCTTGCTACAAATGTTGAGTGAAAACCATCCTGGTTGTGGCTTTCATTTGTTTACAGATCGGGTATTACACTGGCTTAGAATTGGGCTTTATGGAATTAAAAAAATCTAAAATATACATCTGACTGGCACAATTAACCAAAACAGAAAAGGGTTACCTGATGGTATAAAGAAAAAAAAAATTTAAAATTGCAACCAACACAAAACAAAAGCATTTCGACACAATAAAGATGTTTTACTTGACGCTTGGCGTGATAAACGTGATGTCCTTATGCTTAGTACTTTATATAACAATGATAAAACAATTGTCAAAAGGAAATGGAAAAAAAATGGGACTACAACAGACATTGAGAAGCCAACAGTTATTTGTGAATATAATAAATTCATGGGAGGTGTTGGTCTCATTGGACCACTACCTTTCATCATACAAATTTATGAGAAAAACTGTAAAGTGGTGGAGAAAATGTATTTTTCTGGCTCCTAGGGTTCTCAAGTTGTTAACAGTTACCTTCTATATAATATGGAACAGTGGGAATTAAACTCTTCTCAAAACAAAATTGAACACCGAAAGTTGAGGGAGTTGTTAGTAACTGAGCTTGTTGGGATCGTGTCGGAGGCTCCAGCAACTCGCAAGCGCAAGTCCACCACGGACAAACCTGAACGTCTTGATGGTAAACAGGCACTTCCTTAGAAAGCTTTGAAAATAAGGAATAAAGGACTGTAAAGTGTGCAGCAACAGAAAAATTAAGGAGGAAAGAGACAATGTTTTATTTGCGCCACCTGACACCCAGAAACCAAGTTTGTGTCCTACAGAGTGTTTTGAGGAAGTATCACACTCTCAAAAAATATAAATAATTTATAGGAAAATTTGATTTTCACAGTTTAGAAACTTTATAGCCTTTTATTGTAAAATAAGTAATCTAATTGTTTTCCTTAGTGTAAATTATTTAGTACCAAAAAAATTTTTTGGTTGTGTTCCAAATGAATTCGATAAAGTGACATTATTTAGTGGTTATTAAAATAGATTTTTATTTTTATACAATGCGTATGTATTCAAACCTTCAAAATGATCTTCATTAAAAGGTAAGAATCTAACATAAATCATTCATAAAAAGTTATAAAGTAGGTTATGGGTTTAATTTTTTGAAGGTAATGATAAACTAATATCAGAGTTATGTAAAACTTTTGTATACATATTTGGAATTTCTAGATATATATTTTTTAACAATAAAAAAATTACCAGTTTGATTAAAAAAAAACTGTATTTCATTTATTATTTTAATAATTTTAACAGTCCTAACAAAAAGAAGATATTTTTGTTTGGCAAAGAAACCATCTACAGTTGTTTAATCAACTAGAAATGTATGGCATGCGTAAAATCACTAAAAACAGTCGCGACCTGGCTGAAATCAAGGAGATTAAAAAATTTGCGGACCTGAAAAGGGTTAAGGAGACTGCCAAACAAAACATTGTTTTTTAGATATTTTTATTTTTATAACATTCTTAAACGGGGTCTGGCCCAGTTTTGTAATGATACGTGCACAGTACTTGTATTCTAATATGATGATCATTTATAAAAATTTGTCATTGTTACAAATACAATTTTGTACTCAACTGGTCAGGGTACAAAAAAAATTTTATTTTCGACCACTTTTTATCTAAAATATGTGAGTTTTAATTTCGACTTCTACAAGTAGACGATTCATTTACACACATGCCGGTCTGAACGTCATTGTTCCTCTGGCCGGGTTGTTTTGTCAAACAAGCATCGCGCGCGCATTCCACACTGCCCATTGTGACAGTTGTACGGCAATCTTCTTTGTGATTTGTTTATTTCCGTGGTGTTTGGTAGAAAGTTACAAGCTGTGATTATGGGGCGTCCGCTCTTCTCGTGATCCCACAGAGGACATTAAATGGCAAGTTATCGGGTATGTTATAAAACCGGTTAGTTCGATACCGAACAATTTGCATCCTAAGTTACATGTGTCTTACCAAACATGTGTTGATAATACAGTGCGACGTTTTATTAACCTCAGACACTTACGGTCGGCCATGGCGAGTTGTCTGGAGTACCGTGATTGATGCTCCGTGGAGTGGTAGGCCACGTTTAAAACCGTTGCCTCGGCAGGATCGGAAGCTACTAAAGTGGTATGAGCAAAAAAAGGTCCGTAAATGCAAGTGCACCTGATTTACTATGCAGCATGAAACAAGAT
>NW_025789088.1:0-7854 GCF_021130785.1 Homalodisca vitripennis
GGGCGAGTCTGCCCCAGCCCCTAAAACCCCAATGAAGCCCGCGCCCTGCCAGCGAAAAATTCCCCCGGGGATCCAACCGGATTTGTAGTGTTTTCCTTTAATTTTTCTTCGGGAACAAGGTTGGATCAGAAATGTTTTTTTACTTCAAAAACCCCCTTAAAAGGGGATAGGCTTGAAAGGAGCGCTCCCAATGTTAATCTGGAGGAGGGCCAAAAATTTTAGCCATTTTTTTATTTAGTTTAGTTACATGAAAAAAAAGGGGAAAGGATTTCATCTTTAATTCGGATTCGTGGGGGAAAAAAACTAACCCCCCCGCCTCCTTCAAAAAATTGGTTTTAAAATTTTTTTTTTTTAAAATTTTTCGGCAAAAAAATTGAAACCAAATTATTTTTTAAAATTAGGGGCCTAAAAAATTCTAAAACCCTTTTTTCCCTCCCCTCATTCAAAAAAAATTTCCCCGGTTAAAATTTTTAGATTTACTACTGCCGTACCTGAAAATATTTTATTTAAAAAACCCAAATTTTTTTTTATTGTGTTATTTTTAATATTATTTTTTTAATTATGTTTTTGTCATTATTGGAAATTATATTTATTGTTTTATTTTTTTTTTTAAATTTTTCCGCGGTGCACCGGGGTGCGCAAAATTTGGGTATTTTACAGGGAAAAATTTTTGGGGCCCACCTACTAATTTTTTTTTCTTGTACCCCGAAATCTTGTCTCTTTTTTTGTCTTTTTCCCACTAGTGGAAATGGGGATTTTTTTTTTTTTTTGATTTGCTCCGAGTTTGGGAGGGGACGTTTCCCGGGGGCCCTCCTGTTTTTTTTCACTAACTCGGAACAAAACCCAAAAAATGGGAATTAATGTCCTAGGGGAAAGAAAATTAAACCAAGATTTTTTTTAAAAGGGAAACCCCCCAAGCGACTTTGGAGTAAAGAAGACAGCATTTTTACACTCCTAGGGCCAAAGCCCTTTTTAAAATAAACAACAATCTAAATCTGGACGTTCTACCCCTATCAAGGACATTAATCGATTTTTTTGTATGGGCCTTTACAAAAAGGGGGCAACAAAAAGTAACAACAGTTTTCCTTTTTGCGAAAAACCAAAGAAAGTATTGGAAAACGGGGAACCCGGCTTTTTAAAAAAAAAACCTTTCCCGGGGGAATGACCACTTATTTTTAAATTTTGGGTACAAGTATCAGTAGATACTCATGTTCCCGCAAGCAAAATTTAAATTAAAGAAAAAAAACAATTTTCCCCTCGTCAGATAGCCATCAATGGCCCCCGGCAGCTGAAAAGGGTGCTCAACGTGTTGCCATAGACCGTATGTACAGAAGGGCCCCTTTTTAAATTATAAAGGGGGTATGGTGCAAGCGGTTTAATTTGCACCGAAAATATAACTCGGAGGCATTGACTTAAGCCTAACTTGGTATGAACCCCAAACTATTAAAAAATATTAACAGGGGTTTTAAAATTTTAAAACAAAGCCTTTACAGGGGCCAACGGGCCCCTTTGGTCCAGCGCCCAATGGGCTTTTTTCCAAAACTTTAAAAATTCTCGACGTCCTAGGTACTTATGTACCAAATAAAATTATTTACTGCTTTTTGTGCTCGGAACAGATTTTGGGGGAATTTACACATTTCCACGCTATTGTCAAACACTAAAAAAAATTTGTATAGGTTACCCCCAAAAATTGACATGTGCTTTGAAATTAAAAGGAGTATTCACAAAAGGGAGTAGCTCTTTTCGAGCAATGTGGAAGCCGTTTCTACGAAAACAACCGTTTTTCCCCTAAAATTTCCCATGGGTGTCTTATAGTTTCTGTGGAATGAAAAGGAAAATTTGATGGGAAATATTTTATGAAACTCTTTTTTACCATTCATAGCTACTGATCTTCAGACATAATATTTAAAAAAAAAGGTATGGAAATTGCCCCCAAAAAAAGGGTTTTCCCCCTATAAGTTTCCAAAAAACGGCTACTTCAACAAACCGCAAAGAAACCTCTTTTCTAGTTCTTTTTTGATGACATACGTTTTCAGACGTCGGGGAAATTACAGGGGGAGAAACTCCCGTAAACTAAGAAATTTTCAGGCCAGGGAGCTCGTAACAACCTCTTTAAAGAGAGGGAGACCCAAAGGGAATTTAAAGCCAGGAGGCTGGGAACTCCCCCCAGATGCCAAGAGATCATAAAAACCAGGATCACCCAGAAGCCCGGACATTTTCCAAAATTGGCCAGGAGCTTCCAGTGGTTTGTAGGAAATTGGTAGAGGGGAGGACACCCTCCTGAAGCGAGAAACTTTTCAAATTCCCAAGATCTCACCCCTAATGGACAAGAACTTCTCACGAACAGGCAAATTTTATAGAGAGCCGGAATCATTTTGGAATCCAGAAGCATTGACCACGAACAGGATTTCAAAGAGGAGGTAGAAGTTTATTAATTAACTGGATGAAAATGTATAATAAAACAGTATTAAATGCAGGCTTACAAGTGGGTTAGATTTTCCAGAAACTATGTAATATATATTTCTAGAGGCGTTCACAATCCATGTGATTCAAGTGCCCAATAAGAATCAAAAGGCCGATGTCTTATAAACTGTAGCGTAAATTTCTACTTGATATTTAATAGCGGATTGATCATAAATCGTTTTAGTAAATTTATGAATACTGTTGTAAAATTTATTGTTTTTATAAATTTATAAGTTTTTAAACACAATCAATATTCACCAATATTTAATTTAATTGTAAATGGTCTCTTTATCGTGTTGTTTATTATTATCGGTAGGTATAAAAAGAGTGAAAAGAAAGATTCGCTTCTTTTATTGAGTCGAATATTAAAGGGACATATGGTCTTTTCTTACATTTTAAAACCCTCTTAAATAAAACCACTTACAAGTACAAAATAAGACTAATCTAACTAAAACTTACTTAACCCATATTTCCATTCACTCTCTTCCATTCACACTGTCACGATTGGCAAAGAGTAACCCCGCAACGACGTCACGCTCATCCCCGGTCCAGGTCATTCATCGCCTCGATTCTTTTTTCTCATAGCTATGGGTTTGGGAAATAGGAAAATAAAGCCTCTTTAAAAATGTTAAAAATTGCTATTTCAATATAATAAGTCCCAATACCAGAGGAGCTTTTTACATTATCAAAAATAGAAGGACACAAAGTTTATTTTTTTTGTGTTAAGTTAAAATATTTATAAAGAGTTGTTAATCTGGTTTTTAAACCTAGAAGAATTATTTGAACTTTAAATGAAGTGGTGTTTCATTCCATTTAATGTTAATTGTTTTAAAGAAGCTGTTTATAAGTAGGAAGGTTAAATTTTTAAATTTTCAATGATAACTATGTTAGGAAAGGGTTTTTTTTCTTTATATGATGTTTTTTGGTGGGATCCGTCTTAAAGTGCAAATTGTAGATACATAATTGCTTAACTTTTTTTGTCCGCGTTTTTTTTTTCATTTTGGAGCTAGTTCAAATATTTTTGTTTTCTTTTATAACTTGTTAATTTTCATTGTAAAATTATTAAAAAAGGATGTTGATATTTTTTAATAGATGTTTTTTGGCACCGCGTTCTGAAATGCGATGGTTTTATGTAGATTTTGTTTCAATAATTTGAAAATTTTAATTTACTAATTTTTATCACTAGACGTTTGATTTCGAGTTAAGAGTTCGACGCAGTCAACTTGCTAGTGAATGTACTGACAAACTTGACTTGTTGCTCCAGGTGACTTTTTAGTGCAATTTCAAGAAGGACTAGCCCGCATGCATTTTACAAAGGCCTATGTAACACAATCTTTGAATCTCACTATAAATTACATAAAATCAATACATCAACTAGACTTACGTAAAATATGATTAACAGACTCCAAGTAAGATTGTGCAATATACATGATGAGTGTGAGCAGACTGATTGGGGGAAAATGTGCGCTAATTAAAGGTCTGTGAAAGGGGGAAATCGAATCTAATTTTAAAATCTCTCTGACGGCCATTAAGGTACACTTTAATAAGTCTCACGCTTACGTAGCTGATGCCGCCTATTTTACAACTTATTTGCTCGAAAATCATCTATATAAAAACATAAAAAAAAAAAATATATTTACCATTAAGCCCGGTTATATTGGAAATGTGAATTGTGTCGCTAACTATCTAAAAGAACAAATTTAAAGATTTAAATTCAATTATCATTGCTCATGTTTTATCTCAAGTTCTTCAAAAACTATCGACGTGTTGCTAGGTTTTCATCTAAAATAAACTAATTTATACAATAATTTAAAAGGCTTATATTTTTATATACTATAATTGCAACTGCATTACTTTTTTCTTTCTTAAAATATTTTTAAATGATACATATTTGACTTATGATATAATAAAGTCGTTTCGTATGAATTTCTCGTCGTTCAACCAACGGTTCGGTGTAAGTGCACATCTAATTTCACCGACAGTACTTCTTTGGAAACAGATTTTATTGGTTAGAGAATTTCGTCCATTAGGAGTTGACTAATTTATTTTGTTAATATATATTATAATATATTATTAATATATTATTCTGTATAGAGATGTCAAGAACTAGCCAAATTAAAAGTAATTCATGGACAATTAATAAGGGCTCATATTTGTGTAACAACATTTCTCGCTCGGCAAGTGGGATGTCCGGGTATGAGCGAAGAAACATTTTAAATTGTTTATTCTTATTGATTATAAAATTAGGCTTTATCACTTTAACTACAATTCATTTTAAATGTATGATTTTTCACGGAGCTTACAACAAAGTTGCAAAACGTTTGAAAGAAAACTTGTTATATAATCATTACATATTTGACATTTACATAATTGAACACAATCAAAGTCTATTCATGTGGGACAGTGAGTTCACCCGAGTCATATGAACTATGGAGTTGTTATATCATGCAAATGTGGACTGACTATTGCGTATCTGACCGACTTAGACAGACGGGGGACGTTGATGTTTTATGATGATGACGGCGCCTGTTGGCTGCTATGCGCTAGTACTGCCAAACTTCTATGTGGAAAATTTACAAGACGCTGTAAAAACTTAATTCAGGGAACGGGCCTATCCGTCAGAGCAGATGCGAACATTTTAAATGTGTCTCGCACAACTCTTCAGCGACACTTAGAGAGCGGGATCACAGAGTTCTCGTAAAAAAATAATTGCTCAGTTTGGCAGGGGGTTCTTCAGAGAAGAAGAGTTTCTCTTCGAGACTATTTGTTGACTGCTAGTTCAATCACTTCAAAAGAAGACGAAAAAAAATTTGGCATGCCAATTTCCCAAAGCCAAAAAAAGTATATTATCCTGCGTCTTGTGATACCAGTTGCCCAAGCTGGAGAGCAATGGCTTGTCGACTGTTGCAAAAAGAACCCAAAATTGTCATTGAGAACATCTAGACCTACAAGCATTGCTCGTGAATGTGGGTTTAAAAAACCTATTATTTTTCAATAAATATGTTACACAAATTAAAAAACACCTATTAACAGCATATAAAGATACAACATGGATGAAACAGGTGTAACCATCTTTCACAACACCCCGAAGGTAAAAGCCCTCGAGAAAAATCAAGTTGGCGTCATAAACGTCTACTGAATGATGCTCCAATAAAACCATGTTTGCATGAATTAATGCATTGGGAAATTTCCAATCTACCGGTTTTGTGTTTCCATGTGTTAATTTTAAAAACCGTGTGCTTTAACGGAGCCCGTCCTAGAAGTCATGGAACTTGCTATAATTTTGGATTGTCTAACTCTGACATCTTCTTATAATTCCTAGACCATATCATCAAGCCACGAATCTTACATTTCCATTGAAGCCACTGACTTTGCTAGAGCTATCGAATTGTCATGTTAACAATTCTATCACACAAAAACCAAAACTACAACCCCTTGACAGGGAACGAAGCTTGTAAAAGCTGTTTTTCCCCAACCCAAGGAAATCGCTCACAAATTATGACATTGCTGGAATTTTTGGGAAAGCTTATCCCCTTGAATTTTACCCCCTCAAATTTCAATGCTGGTTTTTCTTCTTCTGGTTGTGGCTTTATTACCAAAATTTTATTTGCTTATCAGAATACTTCGCTAGTTTAGGCACTGATAGTCCCAACCCTTGTGGATCTCATACCACGAGGCCCCCAGAAAAGTTCAATGATGAATTAATCGTGACCCGATGTTTAGTGCAAGTCCTTCTGGTTCAACTGTGGTTTCAAACTTTTGGGATCAATCTACATCAATAGCTTCCAATTCAGATGCACCTAGTTCTGTACCTGGTTCTTTGAGTTTAAAGATGTCTACTCAAGGTCCTTCTATTTTCAGTGAGCACCACTCCTAAGGGGCAAGTCTACAACAATTGTAACAATAATATCTCCAGAGAAAATTAGACCATTCCCGAAAGCAAACGCACAAAACTTACAAGCAAGGGCCGTAAACCTGGTAAGTTTAGGGTTCTAACTAATACTAACTTATACAACCCCAAAAAATAAATTTCAGAAGATGTAGTAAAACCGAATAAGAAAATAATTAACGTAACAGAAAAGGACCCTGCATTTTGTAATGATGACAAAGAAAAAAGCAATTGCAATTAAGAAGAAAAAGAATGATTCCACATCTGACGACTCATTGGCGACTTTCTTATCTGAGAGAACCATCATCGAATTCAAGATTTGATAGAAAGATATGAAATGGAGTGGAGGAGGAAGAAGAAGTAAAAGACGATAAGATTTTTTTCAGATCCCAAACCAATCATTTTTGTACAAATGGTACTTGTATAATTTGAAACAAAAAGTTTCGATCAACGTTATGTTAGCAAAATAACAAGGTAATTAAGAGTTGTTCTGTTATAAAATTTGCAAGGTGGATAAAAAAAGACTTACGTTTTCGTTTGGCCTGGTTACGTAAAGTTGTAATAATAATAACTAATAAGTATACAATTTTGATACAGTATTGTGTATACCCTATGTTTTCATATTATACACAGAGAGGTCACTGTCATGTCCGATATAAACTAATTTTAAAAACCCCACTCTCCTCAGAACTTCAGAAGGAAATTTACATGAAAGTGGTTACAAAAATCGCTTAGTAACATGATTTGGTCTGACATTTCGAAAACAATACTTGTCCCTGCGGAGCACACTTAGTTTTTGCGTGTAAAGTGGTTTTAATTGTGTACATTTGGGGAAAAATAGATAGAGTTAAGGTTTAGAAACCATAAAAATTGTCCGGGAGTACTTTGTGTTGTTGCCCAAGCTTTAGGATGCAAATGGAATAGCTCAGAAAGCTATAGGCAAATTGAAGAAATGTTGTAATGGAGAGGCAATGAAGATGATATGAAGAACAGGGGAAAAATTTATATGCAGGACAGTATGTGCGGGGTTTCTGTATGTTTTTTTTGCACATGCTTTTAAATTTTTAAAATAATTTTAAAGAAAATTGTTATTTTTTTTATTTATTTACAGTTCTCTGGGAAATCGCCAAAATATCTTTAAAAATTTTCATACAATTTTTTAAAAATTTAAAAATATTAAACCCGCATACTTTGAACTAGTATTTTTGGGACAATTCTACAATACAATCATATAATTAGTTTTTAATCATTGTTAACATTTCATAAAAGGCCTCTGCAATTCATTTTTAAAAGTGTAATTAAAACAGAATTATATTGAATCGTGTAATTTTCTTAGAAAAAAACCAATGATTAAATTCACATGCCAATTTAAATTGGTGGATAGGGTCATCCAACCCCTTCAATAAACTGTTATGACCGAAAATTATGCTTTTTTTTAATGTTAAAACAATTTTACAGTTTTCCACAGATACTTAACCTTTTCCGGGGAATACTGGTGTCGA
>NW_025789089.1:0-8503 GCF_021130785.1 Homalodisca vitripennis
TGGACAATTGTTTTCTCTCCGCCATCGGGGGTTTTTTTTAAGCCGAAATAATGAGGGAGCCAATTTTTTTTTTCGGCTGCACACCCCCATTGAAATAAAAAAAACCATCAACTTTTTTCCCTTTCCGGTTTGTGCTTTTTCATCCATCTTCTGAGCGATGGGCCCCTTCCTTTATTTTTTTTCTCATTACATCACAGCTTCGAAAATATTTTGACAGTACTTCAAATAAAAATAATACCGTTGTTCATCTCGATGCAACATCCAAACCCCATATTTGCTGGAAAACCCCCCTTTTGTGCCAGTTCCACAAAGCTTACAGTGATTCGATTGATTTACGGGGCACGACATCATCCTTTAGAAAATTTTTTCCTTGCGCACTTCACACCGCGAGTTCTAGATCCGCTGAACATTAGGGGTCACGGGGATAACAAAGCTTTTTGTGAAGCTAAAACCCTTTTTACTTTGCATGGGTTTCAGTTCATACTTTGAAAATTCTCCAAAGCCCTCGGGCCTTTACCCAGGGAAAAAAAGCATAACAAAAAAGGGAAATTCAACCTTACAGCGTTTGAAAAAGAATATTACACACCTAAAATGCAATTATTTTGGCATTATTGGGGGTGTTTTTTTTTTAATTTAAATTTTTTTAAAACATAAAGAAAAAACTTTTTAAAATAATTGGGTTTTTGGGTGCTGAACCCCTTTAAATGATATTTTTTATAAATTTTAATTTAAAAATACAATATTATCGCTGGATACTTTTTTTCCCGACTTTCCCTGGGCAATTTTGAAGGAAAAAAAAATTCCTAAATTTAATTTCCGATCATACCTGTAAAAATTTAAATTTTTTTATAATTTTTTAATTCAGGCAATTTTTTAGTAGTTTTAAAATTTTGAGTGAGGCCCTTCAGCCTTTCTGTATCTAGAAGCACACACTGGTTTTATTATCCAAATTCACCAATCATTTACTATTAATCGAAAAATTGCACTTACGGATTCGGTTTTTTGATTTTAAAAATTCGGGATTTTTTTCAAGAAATTTTTATGTGAAGGGTAAACTTAAAAAAAAATTTGACATAATAAATAAATAAAAATTTAAAATTTTTCCTAATCCATTTTATTTTTTTTTAAAAAAATATCGTGCAATATGCGGGCTAAACAACGTTATTCACTTTTTAAAACTAATTGCTTCCTAATCCCATAACCATATTTAGTTATCTCCATTATTTATTTTATTTTATTTTGTTTAGGAGAGGGAATGTGGAAAATTGTCTTTACCACATGCCTTTAGCAACTCGCACTTAAGTCTCTGTGTCTAGGGGAGTGAGGGGGTGTTCTCAGTGTGAATTATAGCTTTTATTTTCGTAAATTTTAAAATTACACTTTTTAACTCTTTTAGGTTAGAGAAAATAACATATTAAAACCAAATATTAAATTTAGAGTACTATTTTTTAGCCTGGCATAGAATGCAGTCCCAGCGTTATTTTTGTATCTTTGTTAATGGTTAAAATTTATTACAATTTAAGGTTGTTTTTGAATGGGCATATCAGTTAAATTTATTTCGGACTCCAAAAAACCGTACATAGTTTACGAGATTAAATAAAAAGGTTTTAAAAACTATTACAACTACAGTGAGGTGACCACAGTAATAATGACTGTCACATAAAAAACTTAAATACTTTTTTTTTCCTTTCTCCTTTTTAATTGTTAGGGTTACCAGACAAAATAGACAGGTGGAGGGAAAACCCCAATGCTCTTTGCCTTATAACCCAAAAGCAATAGTTCCATCCACACAACTGACCGTTTTAAGGTTATAGGCCCGTTAAAATTTCTACCATACAAACAAACAACGACACATTACAAAAGGGGCCCTTCTTCAAATTTAATTATGTACTGACCATAATAACTATGATTGTTTTTAAATTTTTAGCAATGAATCGCATGATTTCTAAAATCATGATACTTATATTCACCACCTCTATTTCTTTTCCACTTCTTTAACAAACAGGAATTCATACTGATTGGTTTCCGGATCATTTTGCTTGACTCCAATATGTCTTGAGAAGGGTCAGATTTTCCTAAAATTTTTTCCATCACTTGGTGATTAAAAAAATAAGAATACTACGTTTTAAATCTAATCTTTTTTTCCCGAGTGAATAAACTAACCAAAACATAACTATAACATGGGGAAAATAATCCTTAAAATACCGGCCCCTGAACACCCAAATTTAATAGAGCATTTCTTATTGTGGGACAAATGCTAACGAGTATCAGCATTCCTTTATTATTTTTACTAGATTAAATACCTTTACACATTTAAGAAATATACCCTTTGGACTTTAGCCTTTTGGGGGAACTAAACATCAAAGTTTTTAATCTTTTTGTATTATATGATGTCTAAAAATATTGAATGTGTCCGATATAAAGAATAAAAGAAAACCCGGACGTGAATTTTTTCATATTCATTATTAAATCGAATTACATCTTCGAGCTTCCACCAATGCCCAACTCTTTTTAATTGAAAATTTGGGAAACTCTCCTCTCTTGCAATGTTTATTTCTGTAACTTTTAAAACCACTGATTGCCTTTAAATTTTCTACAAACCGTCATCCCCCGAACCCTTCAATTTCTGAGACTGATAGGCCCTACCTGCCCCACCCTTAAAAAACTTCCATTTAACTTCTGTATGACTGTTACCCTAAAATAGCATTTTGGCTTCTTAAGTGTCTCTTTTCGAATTATTCTCAGATAATACTGGGGTTCCTCTTAAATATTTATTTTAGTCCAGAGTTAGTGATATTTTAAAATCCCAAAAAGCTAACGAATATATTGGGGCAAAATTTTTAAAAAAGGGACAACCTCTTTCCATTTCTTAAATCTTTTTTTAAATACGACGAAAATGTGGGTTTCAAAAAGTTATATAATTCTTTAAAATGATTCGTTTTTGCACTTGCTGAATAACAATCCAAAACGTTGACGCAAGTATTGGGGGTTTATGGAAGTGAAACACAATTTCACGTTGACGAACCCCCCTCACACCCGCATGACTCAGAGTACTTTAAATGCCGCATGTTTAAACCTGCGGTAACGCACACATTCCCCCATTCTACCACTAAAGAAATATATTAGAAAAACATTGCTTGAATAATTTTGGATGACTTTTGAATTTAATACATTGATTTTGTTTTGGGAAAATTAAGAAAAGTTAACTAACAAATAAGTAAAACAAAAATAAAATATACATAAAAAACAAGCGTGAGTGTTTTAAACGTAAGAAATGGTAGCACTACTTATTCAGAATTTGGAATTTCTGGCAGTGAGATGTTGTCCTGTATTCTTCACTCTCGACCGACGTAACTCTATCTCTTCAAAATACACCAATAAAATAAATCATATTATATAAATTTATAATAATAATCAAATTATAAATAATAGATAACTAATCAATAAAATATCAACGTATATTTCATTTGTAAATAAGTGTGACGTTACAACCCCCAATGAATTTAACAATTACTACGGGCATAATAGTAATTAAAACGGTCCTGAAACTCGATAATATCTAAATATAAGTAACACAATAACATTATTGACTTAAACACAGTTTGATTCCTCCTCAAAATTTATTAATTTTACAATATAAAATCATACGTCATTGATGAACAGATTCCTTATTGAATTGAACAAATTCATGAATGAGCATTCTTCTCAAAACATTATTCGCAGTGTTTATTTAAATCATATTAAATCATGCCCATACAGTATGGCAGCAGCACCTAAAGACGCTGCCAAAAACAATCTACCTAAAATGAAATTATCTTTTAAGAATTTTAAATTAAAAATTTCTCAAAAGAAATATATTTTTTATAACGTTATCAACCAAAGATATGTATAAATGTAAAAAAAAGTGTGTTTTACAAATATGAATAAATATTCATTTAATCAATCCATCAATTCGCTTATTAATATTCTTATACTTAATCGGTTTTGTACAGAATAAAAATAAATATCTGAATTTTAATATGAACAATTAGAGAATGATTTATATAGTGCAAATAAAACTATTTTTCTTGCCCAAGAGAGGACTACCGTCATCCTGATATGATATCCCTAATCCGCTTGTTATAACACTATCCCCAGAAATGCAAGTGGGTTTTGTTGATACAAGAACAATAAACCTGATAATTGTGTAATACTTAATAAGTTTTTGAACATGCTTTGTGCCTTATTAAGTTATAGATATAAAAGCCTACAGTATTCAATGTAAGTGATAACATCATTACATTTATAAAATAATGCACAATTGTTTTGAGAAATATCCTCGAATCAGTATAGCTAATCAATAGTTATTAAAAACTAAAATCACTATATATTTTTGATTAAGAAAGTATAATTATTTTTTAAGATTTTTTATTGCTCATAATTAAAGAAACATAATGTTGAAAAAAATATCACTCCATTAAAATATAAATATTTTTTAATACAATACCTACTTATGTCTCCTAAAAGCTTTAAATTCCCATAGGTGATTCCATGGTATTAAAATCTATTAAAATATAAAATAATTTAGTATATTCCAATTCTCATTGTAAATTGTGATTTGATTGAAGAAATGAATCAAAACCAGGGAAAACTATATCCCGATTATTTTCCACATATGTGTGAACAAGAATGGTGCAACTATAGGTAACAACCTCGTTCAGTATAAATAAGAGAATGTTTAAGACACAAATTGCCATAATTTTCTAATTAACAACTGTAATCTAATAAAATTGAGTAGTTAACCAACTCATCACAAGTTGCAGTGCCGTATCGTAACAGGAGCGTTCCACGGTGGAGTGTAATGTATGGGAGCCAATTTAGAGAGGTACTGATGTGGAGTTAACTGAGCCAACAACACGACTGGTAATGTGGCCAGATTATTATACAAAAAGCTGAATGTAAGCTTGTGTGTTACATGATTTTGGCAACATACGACCTGTTTCCCTTGCAATCTTTGATATATTTTTGATTTGGCTTTGGTCCACAGATACATTTTATTTAAACAAGATTTGTGAAATGAATAGTTTAATATGTAGTAATGATTTAAATGTTCATGTGTGAAATTAAATATCCGTATATTACACATGGTCTGCGATATGAAAACTTGACTCAAATTAAATAAGTAAACTTATAAGAATAATTTAATGCACTGATGTGGTGGAAAGTAATGTAATAATTCCACCACTTAACAGTTTTGTCACGTACAGCAATTAAAATTTTCGTTATTTTATATTTTATTACGCAAGGGAACATGATTAAATTTTCACTATAACTCTAATGGATTATAATGAAAATTAATTAAGAGATCCTTTAAAATTTAAATCTGTCAAGGATTTGTGTAAAAGCAATTGATATATTTCACTTCTTATCAGGACAGAACTCCAATTCACGTAAGAAGCATAGAATTAGGACTAGACTGGAAGAAAAATCATCTTTTGGGTCAAGATTACTTCGTTTTCTTATTATCGAACTGGAGAAAAGGAGTATTATTGCTCGCCTCAAGAGGTGACATTGTTTTTTCACGCAAATATATACCGTACATGAGGGTTTAATGAAGAATTTATTTTAAGAGGAGAGGAAACGTTTTATTTGACAATCGTCCAAAAGACGCCTGAGAAAACAGTTTCTCCTTCACAAGGGAATTAAGTATGCTGCGGTACTCTGTTGGATGTTCGGTTTCCAAAATTAACTGATTATATTGAAAATGTGATCATGTTTTACACAAAATAGTTATTAAGATCACAATTGTAAATTTGTAGGTGATAAAAAGTTATTGTATGTTGATTGGTCAACAAAAAGTTGATAAAAAAAAGTTTCCTCGGTTTCTCTGTAGTGAAACACAGGCGTGAGACGAAAGAAAAATGTATATTAAAAACTGAGGGCCAGGGAGGAAAACCTTGGAGATGATCGTTTAAATGTTGAGATGAAAAGTCTTGTTGATCATAAATAGATATTAAAATCCCACTACATGTCACATTAAGCATGATGTAATGGAACAGTTTGTGAAGGAATATTCACAAGAGAGAGAGACTATCACATTTTTTCCGAGCACCTACGTGAGCACTTGTTCCTGGTTTTATTCGAAAGAAAAGCTAAAAGCGTTTGGGTTCAAGATAAAAAGTAGGTGCTCTAAGTGAAGAAAAGGGGGAAAGTTTCCAATTAAAGAATTTACATTCCATCAAGGAAATATAAAGAAGGTACCAAGAAAAATGCAGACCAATGCTGAGATGTTATAAAAAGCCGACGACACTCAACAAAGCTATAATAGGTGAGTACAAAAAGAAGCTTTCGTAGGAAGAAAAAAAACACTGCAATAAAGACTTTTGACTATGAAAATTTATATATTATCTAAAAATATACTACTGCAGATATCTGTAAGTTATAATATTTCTTTTGAGTTTAATAAAATCAAAACCATAAACAAATTTTAATTGGGTTTCGTTTGGATTTTCCTCAAATATACAAACCTATCTTTGTAGTTGAGAATTAATCTCTGACGTGATAAAAAATGCATTGCGTCTTTTAAAACAGCGCTGAAAAGAGCAAAGAAAATAAGCTAATTTAATAAAAACAACTTTCAATCTTTATTAGATGTGTGTTATTCACCTATAGTGTTTTACATAACCATTACTATATTTAATTAAATGAGGATGGTCCAGTTATTTATTTTATAACGAATTAGATACATTACCAAACAATCTCTAGTAATTAAATAAATTCAACGTAACGACATTAAAACATATGCAATGTATTTTTGATTATTGCCGAAACACATAAGAATTTACTTAAGAGGTATTTTATTTAATTTATTTTCAATTGCTGAATTGTAAAAAAATTTACATATTTGAAACCAAACATACCCGTTTCGCACACCCAAAGTAGAACAATTAGAAACGTAGCACCCAAGGTGGCGAACGGGATGCAGATCCAGAACAAACCCTAGAAAGGACAAAAAAATATGTTTGCCTGTAAAGTCGATTTTACGGGGCGAAGATTTTACGTGACAACGTCTTTATTTTTTCTCTATGTGATGAAGATTAAATGTATATGAATATTATTAAATTGCACAATAGGAACAAGTAATTGAATGAAAATAAGAAAAGCACACAAATTTTAACTATAGTAATATATTTTGTTTTTACTAAAAACATTGAGTAACATAATTTGAAATTAATTAAAATTTGTTATTGTAAATGGTAAAGTTAAATAAAACACATTTCTACTAAAATTGGAATTTGAAATTCATGCTAAACACAGTTGTAAAATTCTAACGACTCCGCGCAGTGGTGATTGGTCGGTTTAGTTCGTTTGTTTGGTCGCACTGTTATGACAGGTTAGAGTATATAATTTGTTTATTTTAAATGTTTGACTAGCAATACGCGCTGTTTTCTTCCTCAATATCGACTGAATTAACGATTGATTTGTAGAGTGGATTTTAAACAAATAATTTTACTTAGACTCTATCAACATTTTGTCAATAGGTATGACATAACCTATAAACTACATTTCTTTTCTCAACTTTTATATTGTCTCAATCTAACAATTAATCAATCAATCATAGTTTACACGAATAAAATGAAATAATCAGTGTACAATTTATTTTACCGTTTTATTGTTGAAGTTGCATGATTGTGAATGACGAATCCTAAGCACTCCAACATTTTCACGTATAAACATCAGTTATCTGCTTTATCCCGTGCGGCGGACCCAACAGTTATCTGCTTTCTCCCGTGCGGATCCCGTGGCGGCGCGGACCCACAGACGGGGCGCATCGTAATGTTAACCGGCGTTTACACTTTTTTCATGAGTGACTCCCGAGCCGCAAACCTAATTTAAAGACGTTGTCACGTCAAAAAAGAAAAACATCATGGATAGTGAGTTTCAGATTCATTTACTAGTTTGAAGGTCACCACCAACAGAGAGTAAAAAAAACATCTTTAACTAAGATTATAACCTTACAGCTCATGGGTCTCAGGTACACCTGGATAAATAAAAAAAGTATTAACAGCCATAATTTAAAACAAATGAAATGCCAATTCCTACCAGTTATTCCTTCGGCTAAAGGGCGGGCTCCTAATAAACAAAAATAAAATATAACTAAACAAGCATTTAAGAATAAACTTAGAAACGAAAATAACACAATATAAACTATAATATACTGGCAACCAATAAAAAAATAAGAAAATAAAACAAATAGCACAGTGTGTCACAGATGTTTGACAAGTGGTATATTCATCTCATCATGGAGGCCAGTTTTTTGACAGAGCAGGAAAATCCCTGGAATCTGGTGTCTGCGACACACCCCTGATGAAGAAAGGCACCAGAATGCAAAAGTCTCCTCTCCTGGACATAGTCAGTGAGAAACGTAGAACATACGCCGAGCATTTTAGTGGCAAAAATTAAAAAAGGAAACAATATAAATCATTTGAAAAGACAAAAATTTACTATAATTTAAATAGCTAAT
>NW_025789090.1:0-8922 GCF_021130785.1 Homalodisca vitripennis
TTTTAACAACACTTTCTGTAATGGCATATGTAATCCTAGCTGTTTGTAAAATGTTTCCCTCACTTTTGTATGATTATCTATCACCTGTAAAACTGTTGCAAACAAAATTCTAATCCCTTTCTCAACATTTGGATTAAATATTAATAAACAGTTATTGAATTAGGTATAACAACTTTGAATTTTAAAGCCTGTAATCGTAATGTGATTGAGTAGTTTTATGTCTAACAAAACTGAAATCACTTGCCACTAGCATGGAGTGTAGGAGTTTTTTTAAATTCGGGATTATCCCAAAAGGTTGGCTCGTGATTATTGCATACGTTTTAATTATTTCCGAAGTTATGATAAAGATTTTTCAGGATTTAATCCAATTAAATCTAACTTAACCGAACAAATCAACCTTGCGGTCTTTTTTGACACAATTTTTATCGCTGGCAATATTGACTGGTATCGGGCGTGAGTCAAGCCCCAAGAAGACAGCAAGATCCTGCGTGTCCGGGAGAAAGGCAAAAATTTGGGGCGATAATTGTCCTTTGCAGGCACTCACTTTTGTAAGCCATCATTTAAATAGTTTGTTTTATAAACGTAATCCAAGTAGTTAGTTGCTTGTCGTCACTGAAAAACTAAGTCATTCATTTTAGTTTCAAATGTGTTTAAATATGGATATAGCAACAATTAAAAAAACCAAACATTTGAAATGGTATTGGTAAATTGACGACTCGCGGTCGGCCTTATAAATATTATTAAGTTATGGAGAATTCCGTGAGTTCTTGACTCATAGTTTGTACGCTTCCATTGAGCCTGACACTGCAGAGAGAGGAGAAATGTATTAAAAATAATCCATTTATTGGGACTGGTGCTCCGTTCCTCCGAAAACAGTATTTTAAGGATGCGCTCGATGGAAATAAATGGAATTTTCATCCATTCATATTGAATTAAATTCGTCCATACAACTTTGATTAATTTCTTTATTTTCATCATGCATTGCTTTTATAATTCACTTCGCAACCTGGCGTCGAAAAATACTGTTTCTTCATTATGGTTAAACAACCGAATATTGTATATGTACATAAGTGATTAACAACGTTTGTCTCAATCCGTTTTTAACTGTAAACAATTGCTAGAGGCCCGGAGTATTAACACATCCTTTCTTCCTGAACTGAGATTCAGCGGGTAGTTTGGTTTAGTCATGATGAGTGAGGTGAGTGGTATTCTTTTGTTGTGCATGTATCACTTCCATTATGGCGCAAACAGTGCGGAACAACTGGGCGCCAGCCATCAAGGCGCTTTTGTTCTCCAAGCAACCTGCTTTCCTATTGTTGACAATTTTCCTCAATGAATTGAGGTTCAGCGGGTAGTTTGGTTAGTCATGATGAGGTGAGTGAGTGTATTTTTGTGTGCATGTATCACTTTCCATTATGGCGCAAACAGTGCCGGAACAAACTGGGCGCCAGCCATCAAGCGCTTTTGTTCTCCAAGCACCTGCTTTTGAGTTGACCAATTTTCCTCATGAATTGAGGTTCAGGCGGGTAGTTTTGTTAGTCATGATGAGTTGAGTGGTATTTTTGTTGTGCATGTATCAGTTTCCATTATGGTGCAAAATCAGTCCGGAATAACTGTAGGTGCCTAGCCATCAAGCGCCTGTTATTACAAACAGTTTTTGATCTTCTTTCATAGCCTTTTTGTGTGCAAAGTTAATTTTAATTCTGAGTTGATTTAAAACAAAAAACTGTATTCATTTAAAAAATTATTATGCATTAATATCTCTTAATTATTACGTTTTAGTATAGACTGTTCAAGTTTATTTGTTAGTAAATCTTTATATTTATTGTTTTCTATATGATCATGGTCTCTTATACTATCACGCATTGCAAACCGAAGGTTCAAATAATAACAGTTAGCAGTATGGTGCTTGGCTGTAAATACTGTATAGTTGATATACAATCAACTACTATCATCACTTTGTAAAGGTGACGTGAAAATAGTAAACGGACGTATTTGGAGAGATTACCGAATAAACGAATTTGTTTCTTTTCTCATTCCGGGGGTTCAAGATCTGGAATGCAAGATGGGACGAATATAAGGAGTGGGAGGGAGGAATGCCGGACAATCTGTCAGAGGGTCGGCAGCGCGGCCACCCGTTGAGATGGACAGCTGTAATATGTCCGAGACCCGACCGCTACATGATGGATCTGCCCATACAACACTAGTGAATTTAGATTTACAATGCACTGCTTACATTGTAGTACAATTGAGAACAGAAGAGGTGCTTTTTAGTCCTAAAATTTTATTGTTTCGTATAATGTTTAAATGTGTTAACTCTTTTCGGGCGCATTGACTTAAAAATTATTAAATGTTTCAAGGAGTCGAAGGTAGTGAGAGGAAGCCATGGATATGATAAAGACGTACTTAAACAACAATAAAGGCGTAAAATTAAATGATGAAAGAAGGTACTCTGATTTAAAAAGAACTTTCTTTCTCGTATCCATTGGAAACTTGTGGTGTACATAATTACTTGTATATTGTATGTCAAGCGTGTTTTTAATATTATCGTGATACGCTAAATTAATTTAACTATCGATATTATTCTACAATTAGAAACCTGTAATATTCAGTTTATATCATGTCGGAAAAAAAATTAATTTCAACAAGTGTTTACGATGGTTTTAAATGTTTGTCGATGTACAGTGTCAAGTTACGAATCCAATCATAATATGTGTTGTAAGCTTTAAAACGTCAAGTTCCAAACGCAATTTGAATTAGTTTCTTTCGTCTTTTAAATTTGAGAAAGGGAGTAAATTGGAAAGTAACGTGTGGTGGCAATCAATGCTGTGATTAATCTGATCCTTTTTCAAACGTCTCAGTATATTAATGGAGGGGCGGGGAGAACAGCTGGAAGACTGAGGCAACATAAATGGCTTCTAACACGGACATAGTCCCGTCAGAAGAGTTCAAGTTGCTACAATGATTCACGTCTTACATACCTGTGGATAATTGCTCATTACATACAACGAACACAAGCCCTGTTACAGATGGTTTGATTTCTCGTATCTCGAGGTATATAGTTTATGTTTTTGGAAAATCAATATGTATAAATTTAAGATTTATGCATACTTGAAAAGTTGCGATAAATTAATTAATTTCTAAATCTAATTTCCATATGTGTGGTCCATAACTTTTAAAAAAGATAAAGAACTATTTAATTTTAACATTCCTTACTATTAATTTGTCGTCCCTATCATCAATAATTGTAAAGTCCCATACTGATGAATATAGTTTATAAAAAATGCAGAGTTTAACTCTTAAATCCGCCCTTTATTTCTTTGCTGCTTTCCCCAACACTTTTCGGTTTTGGACGTCTATTTAATTATTAAACAGCAACAAACGGAAATGGAGAGGAAAAGATATAAGTGTTTATGCAAAGTTGCCATTTTTCGCAAACACTTTAATTGTGACAATACTAATATGTAATTTCACTTATTTTTTAATTGCTAGATTACAATGTCATTATGTAGAGTTAGTACAAATTATAATAATATTATCGATAATAATAAATCGAGTTCATAGGCCCATACTAAGGCTTTAATACCTACCAGAGTTCCGATTGCACTGATATTGTGTATTTTAAAACGGTATACATTTATTATTACCTGGCCAGCTGTAGTGCCCGCTTAACTGTTATATTTATGTATATTCATCAGCTATATCCTCGTAAAGAAGCATGCGGCCCACAATTTCTCATTATTACTGTACGAATGATCTACTAATAATTGTCTAAATAGGTTACGATCATCAGGGACTTTGACTCTCTTCGTGACATTGCAAGAAACCCTATGTAGGTAACCGAGTAGGTAGAACAGAACTGGCGGCTTCAGCTAGACTAGTCCAAAAGGCAATACAACTTAACTAGACTAGTCACGTTACAGTTCTTATTGTTTGCTAATATTTTTATATTTGTACATAGAGAAAATGGAGATATTAAAAAAAACAAAGTTTGACGTATATCATATTATATATATATAACGTATAGACATAGCGGTAATTGTGATGAGTGACAGGGCGATAATGTATACAATGTTATTGCACCAAATCTCGGACCCGGTCTGCGGATTCCCCCGAAAAAAAAAAAACTGGCCCAACCATTATAGTGAGGGGCCGACCAGGGATGTGAGACGAGTGATGTGTTTATTTTAATAAAGAGCGTTTTGACAATAAGGTGTGAGCGTTGCAGGGCGGGGTGTGGGTGGGGAGAGGGGATGGCCCCCAGAAGACAATAACCGTCGGATTCCTGAGAGGGGAGTCACGGGGACAGGGCCGGGGCCACGGTACGGTGCATGTACTAGAGATGGAAAATGTCGTTGTTTAGCTGCAACGCGTTGCGACGTTATTCTGCCAACCGATAACAGGTTGCGGCAACGTGTTATTTTAGCAACTGTTATCGCGCTGACCGTTGCGCCTCGTCTATCCATTGCGCAACGTTGGTTTCAATAACGTTTTCCAGTGGCTGTTACCTATAGAACGTTACTGAAATACCGTTACTAAAACATGGACCACCATTCAGTTAACGGACTTTGTTACTATTATTAAGTGTACAAAATTCGTCATTTAGCTGCTTAGTCTAGTTACTATAATTTATTTTGAGATAATTAAAAGTATCTTTTGGTTCAATAAGTACAAAATACAGAATCGGGTTTTTATTGTTTTGAATGTAAACATTTCACAGCGCATTGTACATTTACACTATAGATAAACATTAAAATATTCAACTGAAAAATGAAATATTTTAGTTGTATTAAATATAATTTACACTAGGGATTACTTTATAAAAGCTATAGACAAAATAATACAAACCAAATAAAACGTTTCTGTAAATATATTATATTAAATGAACACACCCTAGGCTTTTTTTATAAAAGTAATTTATATACAAGACTAAAAGTTCTTTAAAATACATTTATCTTAAAAAATAAACGTGTTTTAATTGCCCAAATTGGTATTTACACGGAAAATTGACAGTAAAATAAAACCGTTAAATACGTGTTAGTTTTACACTACTAGTATGTAAATGAAGGAATACATTAAATGGATACATTACATCTAAAATATAATTATTAACGAATGTGAAATACATATTTGATTATAAAATATATTGAAATAATTATAGCCTACAACTTAAGTAAGATTTTGTAAGTGTAAAGTAAAAACGTTGGACAGTGATATTTAGCTATAAAAATGTACTGCTGTGATGTATACATACATATTTAACTGATAACTTATATTAACTACAACAAATAGTAACACAAATGACGTTTATAATTGCAAAATGTATACATAAAAAACTATTTATCACAATATAAACAAAATGGTTAACACTGCTATTTCTAATTAAATCATATAGGAACACTTTATAAATTACTAATATATACATACATAAACATATTGTTCAAATGTACATTACAATTACACTGTCAAATATTGTACTTTAGATTAAATGAAGATACACGAATGTATGGAGATTCAAAGACACAATTAAGCATATTTAGAAAATAAAATGGGCAATATAACCAAACTGTACACTATCGGCTTCATATAAGATTAATTGCAAGAAAATGAATTACATAATTTCATATATTTAACTTGCAGAACTTATATAATAACTTAAATTTTTTGATTTCTATTTACTGTAGAAGATTTAGATTTCCATTCAAAAACAGCAACTGGCTCTGCTCGTTTTGAACTCAGTCTTGATCGGCGTTCTGTCAAAAAATTTCCTGCTTTAGAAAAAAGTCGTTCACATGGGACGGATGTAGCCATGACGTTAAATTTTAATTTCACCAATTTGCTCATAATAGGGTATACATGATTGATTCTCTTTCCACCAGCCCATAGGATCTTTTTTCCGTCCTAGATAGCTGTCATCTAAGTACCGTTGGGTTCAACTCGACAATTGCAGCGGAGGTCTTCGTACCTGAAACCAATTCCTTCATAGCAGTGAACTCCAAAAAGCTTACAAACGCGTTAAAGTTAAACAAAAAGTAAATACGTGTAGTTACAAGTAAAAACCCTAATTTAATTTATTGAAAATTCTAAATTTATGAATAAAATTTTAAAGCGGTTACCTGTAGGTTTCTCCTTGGCAATTATGTTGTCAACGTCCTCCCAGACGGAAATTTTGCGGAATCTACGTTGCCATCTTTGTTTTGAGTGTTTAACCAATTTCTTCATCATCTGCTGTGCAAGGTTTGCCATGTGTCTCTGTCCAGATTGCAGCTAAAAGTTCTGTACATGTTTTTTTTG
Source organism: Homalodisca vitripennis (assembly GCF_021130785.1). Taxonomy (NCBI): domain Eukaryota; kingdom Metazoa; phylum Arthropoda; class Insecta; order Hemiptera; family Cicadellidae; genus Homalodisca; species Homalodisca vitripennis. The sequence goes on from NW_025789090.1 coordinate 6,295, forward strand.
ATCAAATTGCTTTGCAGTTTCGTCTTTGAAGACAGCAAGTTTGAATCTGGGATCTAAAAGAGTAGCAAGTGCTATTGTTTTGCTGTGTTCAACATTTTCCATGCGTTTCTCGAGACCATGCAGCAGTTTCATTAATAATATTTTGAATAACTGGTTTGAATGGCTCCTTTTGCATTTTTTTTACACACGGACATCAGGCCTCTTGTTAGGGGTAATCACTTGGCTACCTGTCCACGTAGCGTTCCCCACTAATCTGTGAAGTGACCTCCTCAAAAGGACGTAAGATTGTGCTTAGCTCTTTGCATAATCCCCACTCTTCCTCTGACAAAACAGGTAAATTTTTATTTATTAAAGCGATAGTAGTTTTTTACCGCGTCCTGCAGCTCTACAAATCTGGAAACCATATAAAATGTAGAGTTCCATCTCGTTGAAAACCTCTTGAATAAGTTTTTTTTTGGCTCAAGGCCCATATTTTTCTGGGATATCAACAGTTTTTCAGTTGCATTTGTGCTCCTTTTAAAAAAAGTCACTATCAATTTTATTTTGTCAATTAACATTTTTACCAGCTTTAACGCATCCTGAAGAATCAAGTTTAAGGTATGGGCAAAACAACCAAAGTGCTTCAATTTCAAGTCCTTTTGTACCGCCCCTTTGATGTTACTGTCATTGTCTGATACTACGACTAAAATCTTATCAAATAAATGAAATTTGTCAACAATAGTTTTGATCTCTTTTGCTAGATTAGCACTTGTGTGAGAATCATACATTTTAGAACATTCCAACAATATCGACTTTATTTCATAATTTTCTGAAATGTAATGGACAGTTACAACCCAAATAACTTTCAACATTTGTAGAAGTCCAGGTATCAGTGGTTAGACATACACTTTGTACTGAGTTTAACTCATTCCGAACAAAATTCAAGCATCTCTCATGTTCAGCTGGAATCATACTATTGGAAATTGTTTTTCTACTTGGCAATTTATATGCGGGATTCAAAGCCGACACAAAGTTAACAAAACCTCTGTCTTCGACAATTGAAAATGGCTGAAAGTCAGTAATAAACAACTGTAAGAGAAGTTTATCGAGTTTTTTTACGTTGAGTCTCACTCAGCTTTTTAGATTGGGGTAAAAATGATCTAATACTTGACTGGTTACCGTCACTAGAAGATGAAAAATATGCACTTAGTGGATTTGAATTGTTAGCGCTTCTGAACTTGGTTGTTCGGGTTCATTACGTAAAATTGATGTAGAGCCTATTGTAGAGTTTTTAGTAGAAATTAAAGCTGTCGTAGGGCTTGGCAAGTTAGTTGAAGTTTTATCTTTTTTTGGTAAATTTACAGTAGGATGGCGCTTTTCAATGTGGTGTCTAAGATTAGTTATAGTTGACTTATAATTTAATACTTGCCCACATAAATCGCACTTAGCAGTTTTTATGTCAGCGTCAACCACAGTATAGTAAGTCCACAAGTAACTGGTTTTTTGCTTCTTGTTACCACTCATTTTTAATATAAATTAATTACAATGTAGATATTTATAAATAATAAAAACAGTAAACACAAATTAAACGTGTTATTTCACATAACTTAATCACTCTAACAATTATTTGTCCAAGAATTAATTTAAAAGAAAAACATTAAGAAAATATAGTTTAATTTTTAAAGGAAATAAAAAAAAAAAAAAAATTTAAACCACATTATAGTTTAATACAGGGCAGAGATTTACAACTGTAATGTTTGCTCTTGAACAAATTAAAACAATATGTTACTGCGGGTGTGGGAATGGGATCATAATAGAATAAACAAAGTGAATTAATCAGGTCAGGGTTATTGCAATGTCCGAAAACAGGCATTCCATTCCCCTCCCCCCAAGCCGCAATTGTCGCGTCTCCAGTATTTTGATTATTTTACTTTACTATATTATCGTATACGGGTGGTGTTGTAAATAACATGATCAAGCTGCTGTTGTCAATTGTCAAGCCGTAGATTAGATTTCCGGCAATGAAATTAATTGTCATCCAACCTTACAACTCCTGTTTGCTTTGTCCATTGGAACACCGTTGCTCAAATAGACATGGTGCAAGAGTTTTCCAGTCTGGGCCAGCTATTGACTGTTTTACCCAGCACAGGGCTTACCGTTGCCGGCAACGAAACGAATGAATTCATTGTTCTGTTTGTCATCCTGTTATAACAGGGAGTTTTCCTGAATAACAACGTTTGCGGGGATAACTGTTTGCCCGGCGCGGCAAACACTGTTATTTATCCTGTTATGTTAAATAAACGCCCCATCTCTAAGCATGTACACAACGACGATCACACGGTTAATTAATTATAATCATGCGAGCGCGTGTGTGCGGTGTGTGCGGACCAGCTGCCACTTTGTGTCGTGCGAGGCGCAGCTCAGATAACGTTTACACTGCGCGCTTCCTGCTCGCCGCTTCCTGCTTCCGGCTGTCCACTTAGCCAGGACACACTTTCTAATTCAACTGTAAAAACATAACGTTTTCCTGTCATAATATACGAAGTATTACTAGCTTCCTCGGTTTTGGGCACAGTATTTTTCATACACTGTTGTTAGTAATTATTTATTTGTATAATCATTTTGGAGCCATAATCTGAAACAATATGA
>NW_025789091.1:0-7593 GCF_021130785.1 Homalodisca vitripennis
AATAAGACGATACTTGAAAAATATTAGAATATTAAGCAAGAGTGGCATGTTGAGCAAAACAGATTGCGCCTTAGGTATAATGAAGGAGTTTATATCTCGAATGAACAAGGAAGGAATACAGCAACACCACTAATTGGAATAAATAGGTTTCGCCGCCGTTGCATGCAACATTTCAAGTCTATGACTCATATTTTACTCTCGAGGTCTCCTTTGGTCATTGCCAGACAATCATACTCTATTTTTTCCAGGAAAAAATATATTGTGATAGCTACTGAGTGATAGCTTCAATGACGCTCAGCCAAAGTTATCCTTGGACATGTCAACAGATGAAAATCTTTCTCGAGATATATTGCCATACGATACGTTCCTATTTCCTCCTCTAAAATTGGTTTCATAGTAATGTTTAAAACAATGAAATTTTCCGGTGAGCTACGGAGGGGTACTGCAACAAAAAAGTACACTTGAGATATTAACTCAACTCTATTTATATTTTCTTTTTATCTTCGGATTAGGCTAAGGTGTTGGGAAAAGGTAAGCTACGTTTGTTTATTATTGTATGTAACATCTTAAAAATCTCATATAATTGTACTCTGTTTAATAGTGATTTTTCTCATTTTCATCATGGTTTTACCCATAAAACCAATGTAAAAGTATTCGCTAATATTTCAAAAATCCATCAACCTCTATGTTCAAGTCAACGAGTCCGTTCCGTTTAGATGTATCATGTGGACAAGACATGCATATAGACAGACATTAAAACAGGACTCTCAGCCAAAATAGACGTTACAAACCGACTTTTGTTTAAATTCTTAAACAAATAGCTAGAGAGTGAATGAAATAAAAAGTAAGTTTAAATATATCTCAATAAAATGTAATTCAAAAGGCAATCAATCAGAAATTGTTATTTTCAATAAAGTATCCTTGCAGACAGATAGACACACATGCAGAAACTAATATTTTTTCAGTTTCTAAAGCGATATGTTTTTGCTAAAGTTCAGCCAATATAATGTATGTATTTTCTTGCAAACAATGTAAACTCTTTCTACTTTGGATAGGAACACATTTTTGTTTCCTTCCAGCAGTATGCTACAATCGGCAGACTTATTCGGAATTTAAAATGTATTTTTAACATTTAGGAATATTCCACAATTCGCCACCTGGCTCAATTATTCACATTTCACGGACTCTTCCAATCAACAAACTCTTTCTCCTTCGGTCACGGTATAATTGAAAAATTTCCAATTAAACGTTTCTTCTCCCTGAAATTAAAACTAATCAAAGAAACCAACTCCAGTCCAGAGTTTTAATTAATTTCGTCACTTCGTTTCGTTTGACGAGTCCAAGATAATTAATTGCAGTGTCAGATCTTCCGACTGAACGGTTTCAAGGCTGGTCCGGAAACTTTCAATTGCGATTTCGTTATTGACTCACGGTCCCGGATTTAGCCGTGGATCTCCCTTTGCAAGGAGAGAGTGTCTACAGCTGGCACACACCGAGGTAGAAACTTGAAAATTTGGTTTATATGGGAATTCACTAATAAAGTAACTTTATTTTTCCAGACAATACAATACTATGTTATTTGTTGAGAGTTTAGTTTTTATTTGAGTTGATTTTAAGTTCATGCAATTCAGTCGATTAATTTATGTCCAAATTAAGGTTTTCAGTAGTTTTGATAAGTTATTAAGATGTGTGTTAGTATAATACCAAGATCGGTAACATATATAATTAAAGTAAAGGACCCAAGAATGGATCCATGTGGCACACCACTCGTAATAAACTTCCAGTTAGATCTATTATTTAAAAAAAATAACCCTTATTGTGGGTTTAGGAACATTCTGCACTATGAGGAAGGTTAACTGAAGCTAACTCAAAGACTGTTAAGGTATTATAATTTAAAAAAGTGTCAGTATAGGAGTGGGATGTGGTAGTGTGTTTCAGTATAATACTAATATCGATTACGTATAGCGAAAAAAGTGAAGGGCCAAGAATGGATCCATGTGGCATACCACGCATAATAAACTTCCAGTTAGATCTGATATAAATAGCACTTATTTGGTTGTAAGAAAATTCTCTCCTCAAAAGTTATTTATTGAAAATTGAATGGCAAGATATACTTACACATTCTTATAGGTTTATCATAAAACATACATGCGCTTGGTTATCATTTCCAATTTCTCCAATGGAACGACATCTTAGATGGATTTGGAATAAAAAAGTGTTTACTAGAAATCAATTTAATTAAAACATAAAAAGACTATAAAATAATAAGCATAGATACTAATCCACAACTATGAAATATCTTGAAGATATATACAGCCTTCAGTTATGCTTCTCTTAAAACCTTTGGTCTGGGCAAATTATTTGGTGTAAAAGAAAAAAATAGCCTTCATAAGTCTATTATTTTTAATTATGTAACTAAACATTTTTAAAACGGCTTAAATCGCTTTCTCTCATGGTAATAGCATGGAAACGGCAATATTTTTAAGTAGTTGGTTATAAAAAGTTACTAATTTAACATATTTTTCTTCCTACATTGTAGTATTCGACATTGAAAAGTTTAATTATCTGAGGTAATAATTCTATTTCTATCATAAAACAAACTTTTTAATACAACCTAATTTGATTACTTCCTAGTAAACTAAAACCTTTCGCAGTTACTAATCGCGAAGTTTCATACAGTTAGCCTTAGATTAGTTCAAGAATACATTTATACGGAACGGTTTCATGACATTGGTGATGACAAAGTGAAATTAAGAACCCACTGGGAGGTTATACATCTATTCTTATATACCATAATAGACCATAAACGAACATGAAGATTGGAACCATCGGACTGAACAAGTTTAATTCACTCGGCTTCCACAAGTGGAAATAGTGAAAAGATCTTATATCACCCATTATTAAGTGAAGCTCTGCGATCGAAGACTGAATCTAAGGTCAGTCCATAGCCTATGTGTTTGAGCGAATGTGTGACAACTAAAAGTTCATACAGAGATCTCATTCTTTCACCTTAGATTAAAGGTGTTTAAATCAACCGTATAAAATGTCTAACTACTATACGGTTGTCTGCAGAAGGGAGTTTTTATTTTTAAGCGGATTTCCTACTAAAGTCAGCCTCCAAAGAATTTGTTTAAAAATTATTACATCTTTGTAAAAATACAGGGTTGTCCCCATAAACAGAGGGACGTATATTTGAATCTAAAAAATTTTAAATGCAAATTATATTGTGCATGTCATACTCAGAAAACATTTCTAGGTCTGGCCGCAGGATGAAGCTGTAAACTATGTTCAAGTGACACTTCTATGTTTTATGTTTGTAGTGATTTAAGATTAGACAATGTAATCTTGGTTCGAGTAGTCACGAGGAAATGTATGGAATTCTTGAAGAGTTTTTTTTTAGCTCTGGAGTTAATTTTAAATAAAGTTGATTTCAACGTTAAAATATAAATGTGCTTAGTAGCACATAAACAAACATTATGCAAAGTTAGATCTAGACTAATGTGTCATTTCATGCACTCTAACCTTTCTCAAAATAATTTAAAAACTTTTGAACACTCCTCGAGGATTTATAAGCATTTCAAGTTGTCTTTTGAGACAATTTTACCCAAGCCCAAAGATAAACAGGAAAATATATGGATGTGCACTTTTAAAGTAGGTACTTTATAGAGTGACAAGATCCCAGGTCAAAATCACCAAAAAAACATCAAACTACGGCATTTTAACTTAAAAAAAAGAATTGTAGACGAACCGGTCCCTCCTAAAAAACGTTTAGAAGATGAAGCGGTAAGAGAAAACATGTCGGGTTTGAAAAGGTGAATGGTGACGTAATGCAGTCTGTCACGGTAGAGTTAAATCAGTCAATGTCAGAGGTTCGTTAAGTAGGGGGGGGGGGGGTTTTGAAGGGGTGGGGCCAGGGTAAGCGAGGCAACAACAGGTGGTCGGTAAAAGTGATTGTGTTCAGACATTGCGTCATAGTATTTAAGTTATAGTACTGGCACATAGTGAATGCGGCTGGGGCCTAGGTAGTTTTGTACACTAACACACACACACACACACACACACACACACACACACACACACACACACACACACACACACACACACACACACACACACACACACACACACACACACACACACACACACACAAGTGCAGAGGATTATAATCGAGGATAATAAACGTCAACTAGTGCACTTCCTCAGTCACACTTAGATTTTTGTATTTTAAATTTTATCCTAAAGTGATTGGTATATTGTAAACACCATAATGAAAAGAAATGATACTAATGGAATTGTCACAGAGAATTGCTTAGTCATAAGTCTAAGATGTATCTGAATACCCCAGGACAGAAAACCCGTAGATGCTGGACTTAATCCCTCTGCGCTCGTGAGTATGGGCATGCGTGCGTGCGGGGCGACCTGACCTTTCAGCAGCAATCCCGATTTGCTAATACTATAGAACTCAGTACCCATCACAAACTGAGTTTTCAAAGCCATTCCTATTAACGTCATTTTCAATTGAGAAGATATATAGAACACAGTAGAGAATACAATTATAGAGACTCTTATAGTTAATATAAGTTTGTTTAGATTACGGGAAAGGTATTAATCCTGGTAAATTTTTTCATAAATTTGTAAAATATCTTTGTTTTTTGTAAGTCTACGCTTTTTGATCATAATGAAATAAAGAATAACGTTATAACAGTATAAAATCCTAAAGTGAATATTTAAAATTTTCCTTTCAAGTAAAAGGTATAAAGGTCAGCTGTAAGAAAAGAAGGTGGTGAAGAAAACACGAAAAAAGAGAAATAGTTATTTGTACAATTAAAAAATTATAGTTTTAATTAATTTATAGTTAGTTTTATATTGGGGTCTTAATATGTTACATAGCACAAAAACTAGAAATAGTAATTAGAAAATTATAATATCTTAAACATAATTGAAAAAAACCCCATCAGTTGATATTATACTCTTAGTCCCCTAATATAACTATATAAATATAATAGTATAAATCAATAAAATAATGTCAGTATCGCAGTTTCGATCTCGCGAAAGAATCGAGATTCGGTCAGGCCGTGGTCCCGCTTCTGGTCGTTTTCCACGGTTCATAGATCAATAAACACAATATATTTGGCTTCTCAACAATTACGAAAATAAGATCAAAAGGCTGCTGACAAATACAACATCAGTTACAATGCACGGACGAACGAACTGATCCACCCTACTATTTGGTAACATTGACGGTATAAATTATAAAAGAACAAATAAAGATATCACATAACTTAGTTGTTCATCACGTTTCCAATATTTTTCAAGATGTCGTGCGGACAGATGGATATACAGACAGAAATGCAATTTTCCAAGCATACTGAAATGAGGCGGTTCAATGATGTTCACCCAAATCACATGAGGAGAAGATGCGGACACCTTATCCGTGTATATACAGATAAACCACAAACTGTTTGTGTTCAAAGGAACACTGAAGGGCCTATAACTAAAGTTCTTACCGACTGATAGAACAAAATAACTTCATCATTTTGTTAAAATATCAAATCACTATTCAATTTCTTTAAACATTTGTTTATCCAACGATTTTCTCATTGCTATCATAATTACCAGTAAGGCAGTTGTGAAAATTTTCACTAACGTTCAGGCAAATCTCATGGAGAGGACTGCAACATAATGAAATTAACAAGAAAGTAGCCAAGAAAAATGGGGGGGGGAGGTGAGACTAATGCCCCATTTGGTCCTTAGCAAGTTGAGAACGGCCTTTTAGCGTACATGTTAGGAATGTTGAATTATTTAAATTATAATAATCGTTTACTAAAAGAGTAAATTGAAAATTTGAGGGTTGGGTCCCGGACCCTTGGATCCCCTCGCTGGCTTCTTGTGCTTAATACAAGAGGTATTTAAAAAATGTATTGATCTGAGTTTCAAAATGATGATGAAAACACTTAAAATTATTAGTCATAGTGGTAGGCAGGACTACGAGATTAACAAATAATTAAATGAATGAAGAAGATAGAAGGAAAATGAATGAGTAGCTTGCGTCACTAGTGTAAAGAGGCTGTGTTTACACCAACCACTCGTTCACTTCTCTTAGACTATTTGTGTGCACTGGTGTGCTAGCTGATCATTGCAGGAGAAAGGGGGAGAGAGAGTGGATCAAGTCAGCAGTTTTGGGGTGGGGGTGGGGGGCAGCAACAGGTGCCACATAAAGCAGATATGCCGCGTCAATCGGTCTGTCAACAACGCAATCCTTCTGTGTCGCCCGCTGCTGACGTAGCATTGCTGAATCTGTACCTGCACGAACAATCAGCACAACAACTGAACGTCTTGGACACGTGGTTTTTTAATCTGTCTAGGCTTGATTTGGAAGGAAACTTGCATTTTTCAGACACTTTACCATTGTTCAGTGATTCAAAAACACATCAGCAACACTACTAACTTGTATGTACTAATAACTCCCCCACCTGCCGAAGGGGTAAGATTCCCAAATCTCGAAACGTTGTCTTATACCTTTTGTAACCATAACGATAGCAAATGTCCGAAATCCGGTCAATCCTTCCATCGCCAATAATAAACTTTAAACAAAGAAGTAAACACTAAGTTTCGAGATCTGTAATCTGATCTCTTCTTCAGGTAAATAACTAATCACAATCATAATTAAAAAAATTCTAGTCTTGGATTGTCAGGAATCACAACCACCATATTGTGTGTGAATTTCACTAACTCTAAAACATGCACTCAATAAAAAAAAAACACAACACTAATTATTAAACTGAACTACAGAATACAGGTCTTGTTGTTAAAAACTGGGAAAAGCAGAGAAAATGGTGTTTCAAGAGAACTAAGTATGCATCGGTTTCTCCTTTAGAAACATAGGTATTATAGATCCGATTGAAGATAAAACTGGCTTTAAAAAAGAAGGTGACTGAAATAAAAAACCAGCCTAGAAAAGTTTACATTTTTCTTTTCTTTCAACAAGTTCTCCCAAAAATTAATGAGCAAAGATTGAAGTAAATGACCATGGTCGTCTGTGAAGCTGTGAGGAAATTCTGTGACCTCAGAGAAGTGGCGAGAATTGGTAAATGTTATATCTAGTAATTTCAATCATGTCAAGATGTTGTAATACAATTAGAAAGTACAATTAAGCAATAGATTTCGCAGAATTTTACATTTCATTGGCATTTTTTTTGTTGGCATAAAAATGACACTACCGGAATATATCTCTATGCATCATACTTAAAGCAGTACCAACAGTTTTTAAATTTTCAGTTGGTACACCCTTTGACTTAAAGAGAACGCGTTTAACTCATGCTCGGTGGGAGGACATGCTAGAGCGCGTGTGCAGCGGGGACTTCAGCGTGCCCGACTATCTCCTGGTCGTTGTGCAGGACTACCTGAAGAACCTGTGGGGGAGGTGTGTCGAGGTTCGGGAAAGGAAAGGACTGCCGGGACGAAGTACCTGGGTGTGTTACTCGACTGCCGTCTTTCGGTATTGGAAGCACATTCCAGGCGATGGGGTGGACAAAGCCTCTATAGGTGGTTTTGTCTTCTCGGCAGGTTGATCGCTAAACGTAGGAGGCCCTT
>NW_025789092.1:0-8859 GCF_021130785.1 Homalodisca vitripennis
AAATCAACATGGTTTTTGTTGGTTAACAAATTGTCATGCACTAACTAAAACTGATTAAAAAAAAAATCATCATAATATTTTGTAGCTTATATTTTTCTGAATTAAACACATTTGTTAGTTTTCCTCCTTCTGCTATTGTTCTCGAGTAATGTGCGTTTAAGTAAGCCGCGCCCCCTCCCCCCTTTATTACGTTAAAACGGGGGACAGGGCGGGGACTATTAGGATGTGAATTGGTATACCTATAACAGACATAGTGTAAAAAATTAGCTTTATACCTCGCATATCCGGGTAATAAACCTAGATTGACTGGGCTATTATTGTTGTTCTTGAGTTGTATTTCATATTATTATGTACTACGTTATTAAAAAAGTATAAAAAACTTAATTAATTGTGATTGTGATAGTAAACTTGTAGGTATGTCAACACACTTGACAAACTAGAATAAACTGTGTTATATGTTTTTATAATAATGTTATGTAAATTTGATTTATTAGACTGTTAATATAAGTTCTAGAGTAAGATTGAAAATGTAAAATAATAATAATTCAAATAAATATTATGAATTAATGAAACCGTGTAAAACAGCTTTATGTTTTTAGTTGGGAACTCAGTATACTATACCTCATGTGTTTGTATTAAAATGTTATACACATGCATTCTATAAAGTAGTTATTTAGTTTAAATTGGAACTTTGAAACTATAGAGATTGTTATCTCATAGTAGGATATGCCGAATGTATATTTTTAAAACGGTAGCAAGAAGCCGTTAACAATGCGGGACGCCTGCATTTTCCGAGAGACTTTCAATCTCACTGCTGTGTTTTTCCTCGATTTATAACAGGTAACAAACTGGTGTAATTTTAATGATTTACGTACTTTTTTATATTAAAGAATTTCGATTCGCTAATTCATAATCCGAATTTCGCATTAACTAAAAATAACTACTGGATATATAAATTTATTACAAAAGTTAAACTTTATGAAATTTTCATATTCAATACTATAATTATTATAGTGTAACCAAAGAAAATCATTTCTTTACCATTCTTATAGTACGTCATAAACATATCTAAACAAACTATAGATTGGTTGTGTATGGGGGTTTTCGTTTAACGACTGTCCGGAACCGGCGCCCCGCTTTCGACGACTAGAGTTACACAGCTCTCATAACATGAACCATGACCTTTGGAACGGTCTCCTTACAACCGCACTGAAGAGGGCTTCCTCGTTGGAGGATGACGTGGAAAATACTGCCGTTGGGAATCCATTACGATGGTACATTCTACAAGACCACAATGGCATGCCCAGCCGAACTCATGCTGCGGGTACTGGCTTATATTGTAGAAACACACGAGCTTAGCTCTAGCTGACCGAAAAAGACTTAAAATTATACATTCATGACCAGATGGCAGGAATGATACCGTTCATCAGGTTAGAGTACGACTGGTAGATTATCGAGCATAAAGAGCGCTATGAAATATCTCCGTTGGTGACGTTTCCATCATCCAAGCTCTAGTTCTGATGAAGAGACCCTCGGCATCCGGCAAACAATGTGGTGGTCTATTACCTTATCTTGAATTGCATCAAATGATATATATCAAGTTGCATCATCTTACGCTGTGTTGGTTCAGCGTAAAGCTATTCCTACTCTCTACTAGTGCGAGGATATGAGCAAGGACGCTCTTGGTTAATAGTGCTCTTACGGACAGATATGGCGACGATGAGTGGTTTACTGGAACTGTCTCCAAACCGGGCATTCGTCTTGCTTGATCAGGGCTATTCTAATCACGAATCTCTTTGCTTGCTTAAAATTATAGTGTTATGATAAGGAAGGAACAGTATGTTAACACGCAAATACAGTTTCAGGCATACATTATGAGGAAACTGGGAAAAAAATCGATGTAGCAGAGGGGACGTTGAGGAGGCCTAGAAAGGCCTAATATAATGGGTAGTGAAGTACGAGGAGGGTAGTTTTATACCCTCCACCAAGTACTCACAGGGACATGCCAAACCTTAGAGTTGTAAATAATTAAGATGGGCAACTTTGAAAACCATGCAAAATGTCCTTGTGAGGAGTGCGGAAGAGTTATATTGACTACAAGCACTTGGTCCTTTTAGAGGTAACAGAAGAATGGACTTGAGATTGTCATAGGCCAACTTTCACCTGAAATTATTGTTAGAAAATTTGTCACTGACAGTCAGGCTTGGAATCGCAACTTCGGCCAATTAAGAGGGGGTGCTGAAAACCAAGAAATTAGAAGTTAATACAGTCCCAGTGTTTCCTTCTAAGGACTGATACTGCTGAAGTCCTTTGTTGCTTATGTATACTCCCTCTGGAAGTAATGGGGAAACCAGTTCCGAAAAAGGGTGACGTCTGGGCCAGTGAAGTTTTTATTGAATTTGAGTTCTGCTGAACAACAGAATTCGCTTGACGTTGTTACCATTACCATTACCATTTCCTTTATCATAAAAAAGTTAGTCAAATGTTGTTTTCATTTTCGTAAAATTTTAAAATAAGAAATTTTATGAATTAAAAAGTTTATTTTGTTATCTGTATTGGAATACAATTGGAACAAAATTAAAACATGCATGCCCTCTCATCAGGTACCATCAGTACAATTCTCATTTGTAGATTATATTCAAACTATTAGAAAGTACATATCAACTTTTGAAACATCTCATTTAGTTGTATATATAAGAGTTAATACTAATGGACATATTTCCAACTAAACGGTTACTGTGATATGTTAATAATAATAGTAAATCAATCTTTAATAACAATATAAATACTAGATTTGGCACAGGGGAACTTAATATTCAGTCCTGCTAATAGATAATTTTTAAGATGACTCACAGGAGTTCAAACTAGATAAATTGGGCCAATAAACGGATCGATTAAATAAGTAAAGATAAAGGAATAAGTAAGACTAAAGAAGCTAAAACAAAGCTTTTATAAATGATAATAAATTAATAAATAGGATATAATTTTTGCTTTGAAGCAGCAATCCAGGAAGCAAAAACTGGGGTGTGATAAAAAACAAGAAACCCCTATTTTATAAGTATAAGTATTTTAAATAAGAACCAATTGTCGGGTAATCCAAAGATATGAGTTCATTAACAGTTATTCAGTAATTATTAAAAAAGCTAAATTTACCATGAACAAAATTTTGTTAAGAAAACAACGTTTAAATTGACGGTTTCAGTTTTTTGTGTCCTAATTGCAGAACACATGAAAAATCCTATCATATAAATTTTAGTCCTAAAATAGGTTTTTTAAACTTGCTTAAATAGCGTCTTTGAACCACTATTCTGACATTAAAGGTCTTTTGATTGGATACTTTTTATTGATGTAAAAATAAAAATCCATTAGCAGTGCAATAGTTTCAATTTACACTTTCGAAGAGGGTTGGTAATTACACACCTGAATTTGACCTGTTGAGTGCATTATTAAATTTGAAATTGCATTAGGCAGCCATAATGTCCCTTACAAGCAATATCTTATGTGAATAATAATTTTTATTTTTCTATTTATCCTAAAATCTTAACCAGATTACTGTTCTAACTTTCAAGTTTTAGAGTGTATAATATAAATAGATTGCTAAAATATCTAAATGCTAATTGATAATTAAAAATGCGGCCCAAATGTAAAGTTAAAAAGCCCCGTCTACAGTCTCATGCCCATTATCTATTACAACACAATGATAGAACCAATTCAAACTACAATATGCCAGCTTACATTACCTTGCTGAATCTCACATTACAAAATTTCAATATCCGTAGGAACTTTTTATTCTTCTTAAACATGTTTATTCTGAGTAACAGACATACAGGCAGAAAATCAAACACGAAAAGAAATTTGGTTGCAGCCCCCAAACAGGCCCAAAAGAAAATTGTGTTAAAGATAGGATACAATGAAGCTTTAGCTAAAAAATGAGGCAGGCGTGCACCATCATTGAAAAACCACTCACTACATTGACCTATACAAAAATAAAGCATCACAACGACAAAATATTTATCCTATACAAAAAAATAACATTCAGCAATTAGTATAAAAATAATATTTTTAAAAATTGTTAATTTCTAATATAACTTTATATAAGAACTGTTTGTTATTTATATTAGCATTTCCCCACTAAAAGATGCTTTTATTTAATTACAAAAATTTTACTTAACCAACAAACCTGATTAGAAATTGATTACAACCACTAAGACCTTGTATTTGTTACGTTTTTGTAAATTTTTGTTTTGAAAAACAAACACCCCGGGGGGTAAACTTGCTTGTTTGTCCCTTGTGTTAATAAATAACATAAAAAATAAATAGATATTTCTGGACTATATGAAGTTTTAACATTTTTTAGTTAGTTTATAAAACTTTTGCAGTAATAGTGCTGAGTATCCCTAGAAATCCAGAGAGGGAACTCTGAAACAGCTGCTCAAATCTCAAGTAATGTCAATGTCAGTGACACGGTCTGACACTCTCATTGAGGGATTGAGTGTCTTGACCACCTTAGTTAAATTCTATTTGTTGGAAACTCTACCCGTTAACGATTACAAGGTTTACCCAATATTAGTAATATAAGCTCCGTTTAATATATTCAAGATCTACTTAAAAAATATAAGTTTACCTTGGAGCTATTATGATACAAAAGTGGATATATTTATAACATATTTCTTTTTATTTATATATAAATTTATTAGTTTTTAATAAAAATGTAATGTTTAGTTTAACATAATTATTTTATGCTTTTGGAACATAATGTATTTAAACCAGCTTGGTTCCATTTTAACAGAAAGTTTGAGATTACATTTTCAATTTTCTTTTTTTAAAACTAAAGTATCGTAGCTTATTACGTTTAAAAAACAAGGAAAAAAAAAATTAACTGGTCATATAAAAAAACTATGTATAATAATATCTCAAAAAGTATTCATTAGTGAAGACTATAATTATAAAAACACTTTCCTTTGGAATTAATTTATGCCTAGATATAAAATAAATATGGAGTATATATGAGTCATTATCCGGAAATGTTTTTACAAATTATTTTAGGAAAAAGTTTCTAATAAAATATTTACAGTTTTTTAATCTTAACTTTGCTCAAGAAAAAACTACGTATAAACAATAATTTATAACGCTTCTACTTTACATTTTTTGAACGTTCATGTTGCACTAGAATAATAGGTTAAATAACATAAATTTTAATAAAAAATTACTTCCAATGACATGATACAAATAATGAATGTTGCAACTCTATAAATTCTGTTATACATATAATTACTAATCAACGATTAAAATGTATCGGAATTAATAATACTACACATAACTACATTTAAAAGATCAAAAGAATACTTAGAGTACAATACAATCTAGAATAACCTAAAGACACTTAAAGTCATACATGATGCATATTTCCCGTTCGAAGAGATCGTACAAATAATAATAAAAGAACCCCACTCGTGCATAAAAATACTTAAAATATCGTTTAATGAAGTACATTACAAAGCGATTGAGCTTAATGTATTGAACGTATGTCACAAGCAAAGTGTCCTCTTTACTTTTTGTCACCTACTTTCAATCGTTCAGGCGTCCACTACTGTCACAACGCGATGGTTCTGTCTGGCATACTTGTGACCCTTCTTTTCATATATCTATTAATATCATTGCCTTCAAAGATTAAATATAAAAAAAGTTCAAAAAACACCAATAAAATTGCTGCTGTGATAGTACCAGGCTGTTCCACGCAAAGTCTTGTCGTAAAACCATATATCCGCGCATATAAATGTGCTTGAGACTGATACTGGGAAAAGTTCCACGAATCAGACCATGGATCATTCGAGGTGATAACAAGCTTTTGGGAATTAGTCATCACACACAAATGGAACCCTAGGCTTTAAGGATTAGAATCTTCAAATCTTCAGTTGCCTATAAATCTTAAAACATCAGATTATGAAACATTCAAAAAAATGAAAACCAACCAATAAGGCAAATAACTTGCCCAAGTGAAAGATACGAATTAATACTTAGTATGTTAAATTGTTATGCAATTGAAGATGCAGAAAGAGTATCGAAACTACTGCAGTAACATTTCACTGCAAAACAGGTGTATTGTGAAATATATCCTGATATTTGTGATGAATCATCAGCGTCGGTATGCCGCAAGCGCTGTGGTCATAACGGATTCTACATCAGCGACGGACACATAAATCTGGATGGATGAAATGTCCCTAGATTGCCTTGTAATTAACAATATTTTACAGTAAAGCCACGATTACTTTCATATAAAATTTTAATATATTTTTTTATAAGGAACATTTGAATGAGAGCATAAGCTTAATTCCGCTTGTATTAAGCAAAAAATTGTAGTTAGTACTTAAATTATACAACTAACCCAAAAACGCACATTACCAACTACATTAAAAAATATCTTGGTATTTAATCATATTAAAATTACCATTTTATTTTTAAATATATTTGTTATGTATGTTTATTATTTAATATGAATTTATTGTATTTATTATCAAATATGTTAATGTAAAATTTCAATTATATTTTTAGTTGTGGAATGTAGCAATAATCAGAAAGAACGAAATATTAATTTGAGAAGACAATCATATCGTTTGCATACTGGAGATACTTATGTTTTTTTACTGTACACGAAAGCAAAATAAGTTTTTTAGTGCTTGTGATTCATTCTTCAATATTATATCTTGGTCAGTTGAATTAGGTCGAATAATAAACTACGAACTGGAATACACCTATTAGGAAATAGATTACTAAACCTTCATGGACTTGCCAAGATCAGAAAATTCTGAAAACAAAAATACTTTGCGTCAATTCTAAATCCTCTATAATAATGCCCAACTTCCTTTTAAAACATAACATTAATTATACTTACAGGTGAAACAAATTGAATTACGTCATCCCTCACAATAACCAACCCCTGAGAATATATAAATAATACCAAAATATTTATGTGGAACACTGGTTTACAGCTGTTAGTGAACAAATCAGCTCGGCCCTGTTTTATATATTTATTATGTATGGAGACTTCTTTCAGACTATATCTGCCCTTTCATATGAAGCCATAACCAAAATATCACAAGGAATAGTACTGGAGGTACTTAGGAGTAACTAACGAAATCAGTGTATCATTTGTTTTTGGAACCAGGTTAAACCTAGAATTGCTTTTTGGCCTCATTAATGAAACACGTGATTTGGGAACTGGTTAGTTGATTCTTTACAGTATTAAAAAAATACTGGATAAAATATTATTTGGTATAGACAGTTACAACAAGATATTTTATTCCCGAATTTCGGTAGAAATACAAGATGTTTCAATCATCTTTCTGGGCCAATTATATATTTGGACAGCGATTTTTATCAGTTCCATCTGCAAATGATAACTATACACATTAATAACTTTATAATTATTTATTCTCTGAGATAGGTATCGATGTACACATCAGGACATACTGTATCTCTCGCGACATCACAATATAAACACTGTGTTTTTATATTAATTTGTAACCCGTTTTTTACATATTCTCATGTTTTTCCAGGATTTTAGATTCCAGAATACCGCTGATTCGTAGATGAGTAGGCAAGAAATTAATTTTGGCTTATTTCATCCTCGTAGATTCTACTATATTGAATGTAGATAAAAAATTTTTAAGAGTGTAAAGTTGACAGCATAATACATCATTTCAGTATTTTTTTTTTTTTTTCACCAAACATAATGCCACAATTATATTTTTAATACCTTTATTTATACTTCAAATAATTATGACTTTCAGATATAATAAATTATAGATTAGATAGCACCATTACCCTTTAGTTCAGCTATCGTAACCTAACAACGCTCCTAAATGGTAATATACCCTGTCAGTAAAGCATTCCTCAATCTGGAGAGTGGTTTAACTAATGATGCTGTAGAAATACACCATAACATAAACTTATAACACATAAGCTTAAAACTTAATTAACAACAATTCAATGCACTATGCCAATATGTCTGGGTAATATTTCCTTTTTATTTCTTTTTAAATTTATATATTTTTTTTTTAAAAGTTTTTCATTAACAAAAATATAAATAGCAATATCTAAAAGTATCAATACCAAAAGAAGAAATTTTATATAACTACAATAATTTGCGGCACTCATAATTCATTGAAATTATTGGATAAGAAATCATTTATTAGAACTAACCTTTCCTTTAAAATACGATGATAAGTTGTACTAACGATTGATACTCAAAAAGAAGTGATGTAAGAAGAATAAACTTAATTAAAATTAGATACCTTGCCACTCAAACATTGGCATACCGCCTAGTTTGTAGTCGAAATAAATGCAATAAAGAGTGGGTGGGGGAGGAGAGATTTAAAACTCCATCGTATTATAATTGTTTAAACAAAATAAAAATTTTATTTATCATTAAGAGTGGCAGTCCCCGTCGAAATCTGCCTAAATAATAATTTAGGAGCGATTTATTTAGGAAACTTGTTTGGCTAAATACTATAATAAATCAGATTTCTTTGATTTCAATCACCTAATCTTGGTAAGTTGGGGGGAATTGACATAACGGTAAAGAATATGGCGTTACACATTCTTACATAAATTAAGCTGTTAATATTTAAAAAAAAACCAAGTCCATAATGTAGTGATTTCCAGAATATCGAAATCTCGGCAATTAGTGCAACTCCAAGTGCGGCCTAATGGCAATTATTTAATCACCAATCAATCCAACAATTACTGTATAATATTCTCTTACTGATTTATACTTGTTAACAAACCATCTTGAATATATTGTTCACGAGTGGCTAAAAGCAACCCTCACTTTTCTCAGGATAGCATATATTTCAAAAT
>NW_025789093.1:0-6350 GCF_021130785.1 Homalodisca vitripennis
AAACCCATGAAAAAATCCGACAAAATACTGGTGTTACGCTCTCTACAAAAAATGTAATTATTAAGCATTAAAATCAGCTTGTTTTAAATTTAAAACAAATTAATGAGGTCCAATAGCAACACTATTTTATATCAAGTAAATATATATATTATATTACAAGACCATCACTACATTACAAATTCTTGATATCATACATAAAAAAGTTATCATGAATTATCATTCAACAAAAAATTACCCTTGTCCTAAATAAACTTAACCAGCCAAGTGTCACAGTAGATGTATCAAAGAAAGTTTCCCTTCTCCCGCTCAATTCAAAATATCATAGCATCGCCTAGGCGTCTTCCCCTCATAGAACTGCTGCCGAACTCTTCTGAACAGATCGCCAGTGGTTCTCTCACGTATCCTTTTTGAATCCCTTAACAATCTTATTCGCAAACTCTTCCCTATGGTTAGTCCACAGGCAAGTCGTAGTCAAGCGTCATTTAAATGGAGTCCCCGATAAAGAAAAAGTCTAGAGGATTGAGGTCAGGTGGACCTTGCAGGCCATGCTACTGGGCTCCATCGACCAATCATCCGTTTTGGGGATATGCTTTCATTTAAAAATTCTCATACCTTAGAAATGTGTAATGAGCTGGAAAGCTCCATCCTGCAATAAGAAACCTACATGTTCGTTTGGCGTGTGGGTAGTGAGGGGTGGAGCGCATCTTTCGAGTAACTCATCAGATTAGTTCAAGTTCCAAGGGAAATGTAAATAATCTTATCAACCAAATTGAGCGTATCAGGTAAAAAACTAATAAAAATTTATTCACCCCAGAATAGCAGGCCCATACACGTTTATCATAAAACAGATATTGGGGTGACGGTTCTCTGAAATAGCACGTGGATTTTCAATTGACACCACATGTGAGTTATGGTGGTGTTAAGAATAAAGCCATTTCTTGAAATTTTGGGCTTCATCAGTAAAGATAATGTATTTAAAAAAAATGCTTGGCAGTTTCTGGCACCTTTTTGGATAAGCCATTGGCATAGCTGAAAACGAGGAAAGTAATCACGAGGGCCAAAAGAGGCCTGGACCTCTTATTATTGATATGTAAAGAATCACTGCTGCTGCAGTAGTAAAATCTTCTTTTCCTAAACAAACTTAGAATTACTAACTAACGCGGAAATCTCAAGGCAATTTCTCTATTACTATCTTCCAGGATGATCTCTATATCGTCCACTACATCACGCCATCCTCCAATTCACGCTGAAACACGAATGAAACGTGGCTGTCCTGATCTAAACTAACTTTATTCATATTTTTAAAAAAGGTTCGCGGTCTCGCTTAGCCCTTCATGCATGGAAAGAAAAACATTTTATTATCGTTAACGTCTATGAGGGAAAATGTTCCTGATAGAGACTCTCTAAGCCTCTGACGACTGTTTCAATGAGCAAGACCGTCACATTAAATGCATGTCTGCATTTCACCATTTAGTGTACATAATATTCATCATTACCTTTGCCATGGATGAATAAGGGATATTATTAGCTATCAAAAATTAACTTCATCTTCAACTGGCACTCGCCACTAACTTGTATTCAAGTACATATCAACACACGCACCAGTTTAATTAGGCAATGGAAAAATAGCTGACTTGTAATGATTATTTAAAATTTTAATTATAAACAATGTTACACTTGTTTAAAAGACATATAGTTTTAAATAAAAATGATATTTATTGTTTCTGTCAAATACAAATATTATAAAATAACACAGCTTGTTTATAAATTTTCAAATATTTACATATTGTAGAGAAGCTTTAAAACAGATTTTGTACTATTTTTACATGCCCCGTGTTTTGTATGTAATTAAGGATTTTTTTTAAAAGCGTATGTCGTTCGTCCTATTATAGACTTATTTTACATCTTTCTCCTTCCGAATATTTTAAAAATATTTCCTACAATTAACTCGATGAAAAAATATTTTGTTGTTTATTGTACATTTGAACATAAGTTATAAATCTGCTTCAATACCTAAATGTAACTTGTTTTTTTTTTTTTTTTTTCGACCAAGTCTTTCGCGTATTTCGTCATCACTCATCTTAAAAATTACTGTACTACAGGTCTGGAAAACGGGTATATTTAAAATTCAATTTTTCAGTTTCATTTTAACACTTAAAAAGTACGCATAGATTGGTTACATCATTAAATTTAACAGACCAACAAATACCCGTAGGTGCTTCGTAGCAGCAGGGGAAACTGAAATTCAGACTGAAATCTTTTCCACCCTGTATTTAACTTGGTAACTAAGGTCCAATTATTCCGGACCTTATGTTAATTAGACCTTTTTTTTCCATATTTTGGTGTGAGGAAACATCACGGTCCTGACTTATAGCGAGCAAATCCATCTATTTCCTCAGAACACCCTGTATAAGCTATAGTTATTAACTTCACTATATGGGATCATGAATCACACCAAAAATTAATTACGCTTCAAAAAGAAAGCCATAAGAGTAATATATGGACTCAATTTTACATTCTCAGTCATGTATTAAGACAATTTAACTTGTTGACTCTTATCACCAAGGCAGACTTGTCTGGAATCTATGACAATTTGTTATTCAAAAACCATCACCTATTTTCAGTAAAACAGTCATCTTACTATTTTCCCTTATTGCGTCAACAGGCAAAAAACCGATTCATTGTGCCTCTATCCAAAATCACTCAAATAACCCTTTGCATCTGGGTATTTTTTAAAATTTACAAGGATATTATAGTTCTTTTCCCTATAATGAGTAAACATTATTCTCACTATAATTAAAATGCTAAGATATATCTTAGACTATAATACATCCAAGTTAAATTGTATTATTTATTCCAAGTATAAAACAACTATCCGCTTATAAACAGAGATCCATTGTAAGAAGAGTAGAGACGGAATAAACATTGGGAAAAACCAAATAAATCTTAAATCCAATTATTTTGTAAAAGGGATCCGCCCAGAATTTTGGGAATTTAATTATAACATCAAATTTAAAAAATTCTTATTTTATTTAACCCATATCAAGGAGTCTATCATGTCGTTATTTCCCAATCTGGAAGAGTACTGCACACCTGGATTGAAATCTGAGAAGCCCATAACAAACGAAACCACCCGAGCCGTACCCATCCCCGGAACATGTACGAGCTTGCTGACCAACCGCCCGGACTTTGGGAACAGCGGGTTAAAAAGTGGGTCATCTTTTTTATGAAACCCATAGTGCTTCAACTTTTTTTTTAACAATCAAACAAACGGTTCATAGTATTGCCAAAAAATTAAAGACAAGTGTAAAATGGGGGAACGGGCCCCGAACCATAGAGTTGTCATATAAGACTTAACCAAAAACATCTGTATAAACATACATGTTCATAGTTTTGCCAATTAAGACAATTAAAATGTTGAGATGGCCCGAACCATAGATTGTCATATAACACTTCAACCAACAACATCTGTATAAACATACATGTGCTAGTATTCCCAAATTTAAGACAAGTGTAAAATTTTGAACGGGCCCGAACCATAGAGTTGTCATAAACACTTAAACCCAAACAACATCTGTATAAACAATTTTGTTGTCATTTAATTATGTGGTGCTCGTTTCCCCATTTTTATAAAATAATAATAATGATAAATAATTATTTTTTAAATGAAAAAAATAACTAAATTTTAATACTATATATATAAAAATGAATTTTTGTATGTTTGTCCTTTTAGGAATCGTGAACTATTGGACCGATCATGATGAAAATTTGTACGTATATTATTTTTCCACGGAAAAGGGTTTTTAAAAGCTATCCCACCCTTTTCCCCATTCAGGATTCCGCCCCACGGTTACAGAAATCCCCATAAGAAATGCATTCAGCAAACATATTTAACGTCTTTTCAAATTTTTAATCACTGTTCTTTGTAAACATATTTACATTTATAGTTTTAAAGCATAGAGAAGCTTAAGAAAACGACAAATTTTGTTTAAACTGTTTTTGCAATCACTGTTAAACATAGACTTTACTATCCAAAATACAATTAAAATTTGACGTAAAAATCCCCTTTTAACTGCAATTTTTTTTTTAAATATAAACCTGTCATGTTTGATCAGAAGAGAAATGCAGATTCATAATTACTATCTTACGTTGGCTACAAATATAAAAAATTTTATAAAATCAACCTTTGTTGTTTTTTTTTACAGAAGTATGGTTCTCAAACTCCGTGTGTATATATTCTCTCGCACACATAATGAAAAATAAGAGGAAAAGTTTAAGTACAGTTTGTTCTAGGTAATATACATACGGATAAATAAAAATTTTGGGCTGTTTTAAATACATAACTTAAATATTTTTTCAGTTGCCCCTCCTTGTAATTAAAACTCAAAAACAGTAACTAATCAGCTTTTTTTCTCAAAATCTAAGATGTAGTCTTAACAACCAAAATAAATTTTTACTGAATGTGAAAGTACATTATTTACACTACAAAAATTTTAAAAAAATTTCATGTGAAAGGGCCCTACATTTTTTTTTGTTGTTATAAATTTTTTACAAATATTGTATTTCTCAAAATTTTGAAGGGTTTTTTTTTTATAAATTTGAAACAAGATATGATGCTAACATGAATTTGTTTTAATCATACATTGACAACAAACTTTTTTGGGGGTTGTAATACAAAAACCCCAGGTGGGGCGGGGAGGCGTAAATACGAACATTATACTATTTTGTATATACAATGAAATCCGTATGTCCAGGACAATCGCCTATCAGGAGGCTAGGGAGAATGTGCCAACCAGAGCCCATCCATATGAACCATTTTGGCTATGACCAGACTGGATGGAGTTTCTGAGAGTGTACGCAGCCTTTACAGGAGCACGTCTTCCTTGGATACTTTCATGATGAAAACTAACTTTTTTCAGGCTTTAAATTTTTATTTTATTTTTTTTGTTTTTTTTCTTTTTTTTCCAAATTCAACCCAAATTTTTCCCCTTTGAACCAAAACATGTCCTTTTTTTTGGGGTTTTAAAATTTTGCTTTCCCTTTTGCCTGTCACTTCTCTCTTTTCCCTCTTCTCTACCAATACCCTTTCCCCCTCACCGGGACCTTAGGATTGAAGGTGGTTATGAAAAATTCCCAACTCGAAAACATCCATATGAAGCAAGTGGGTCTGGAGAGGGTGTGGGATGATTTCTTGATCTCCTTTGTTATTTCCACTACAGCAGACTTGTTTATTGGATATGAAATGAAAAGGTTGAAACTGTTTCACAGTGTTCAGGGGCGCAATGGTGAAGGCAGTCACAGCTGACGTTTTTTGTATCATACAAACCCCCCTCTGGGTTGTAGACCACTTTCAATATTTGGCTTCTCGGGTGGAAAGTTTGTCTATGTATTTTACATTTGTTACAAGCAATAAGAAATTAAAAATTAACATTTGTGTACCATCTTATTGATTGCTCTTTAAAATTTTGCTAGTTTTTTCACTCAACATTTTGTCAATTTAAATGGGTAAAAGACAATTTCTTTTTTTAATTTATTGTAATTTAAGGGAAATTTCAATTACTTTTTAAACACTTTGACATTAGAGTTTACATTTTTAACATATTTAAAAAAAATTAATTATATAAAAAAACAAAAAAGTTAAAAAAAATTTAAAAAATACACATAAGGTTTTTTTTAAATTTTTTATTTTTTTTTCCCCGATTTGTTTAGCAAGTTACTTTGTAAATTAGTCAAATAAAATAATGAAACAATTTCCCTTTTGAAACTTAATACAATTTCAAAATTATAGCTAATTTAATGTTTTGTAAAGGTTATATTTAACAAATTTACCGGTTGAACTTATACAAAACTGTCCCATATAAAAAGAGATACGCTCTATGTCTTTTTAAATTCAGTGTCAACTACTCATTAAAAAGATCATTAGTTAAAGTACAGTACATAGGAAAGAAGGTATTGAGTGTTTAAACAAATCAAAATGTATAAAATATTGGTTTTGATTCTAGTAGTTTTATTAGCATTGTTGATCTGCAGTTCTCAGGCTCTTGAGGGGCCACACTCCCTTTATCTCCTACCTAAATACACCATATTTCCCTTTTTTTGATTGATAGCATTTTCCCAAAATATTTTTCTCATGCCACCTAGAAAATACACTTCCATTGCATATTCTACCCAAAAAAGCCAGATTCATTTTGTAGTATTGATATTAGCAAATTTTCAAAGCACAGACCTCATGTCCACTGAAAAACCACACTGCCCCTCCCATCTCCTACCCAAATATGCTATAATTTCCCTTTTTTAGTATTGATATTAGCAAGTCAAAACAAAACCCCATGCCCCCTGAGAACCACACT
>NW_025789094.1:0-9904 GCF_021130785.1 Homalodisca vitripennis
CATATAAAATAATAACGTTATACTCGGAAAAAAATTAACTAAATAAATTACTTTCCCTTAATTTTATACGAGCAGTGGTCGATTTTGGAAAACAAAAAAAGAGGGGGAAGGAAAGTCCTCCAATACGCCCGGCTTGTAGGAAGATTTTAACTTATTTTATAATTTTATCTCAACAGATTTTCCTCAAAACATTTTGTTCATTCGTTAAAAAAGTGGCGTTTAGTAAAAAAATGAGTATGTAATAATGAAATATAAGAGTCTATATTTAGGATGCTTTAAAGTATGTATTGCTTCCAAATAACACATTTCGATGTGCCAAGTCCTAAAATCACGAAACATTAATGAAACATGCAATTTTTTACTTGCTACTCTGATTGTTTGGAGGGACTGTGGCTATGTTTACTCTCCCCAACCCCACATATAATTCGTCATTTTTTGCAATTACAGAAATATATGATTTAATTCAATGAAATTATATTGTTACCACTAGAATCTGTTTTTATTTATTAGTTGGGCAGCAGACCTAACAACATGTAAAGTGTAGAAAGTATTGGCCAACCTGTATATTTGGCAATTACCACATAAGTTTAATAATTTCACATTCATTCATGATGAATCTTAGGTCGCTTCAAATGCAGCGAAGAGCTAAATTTAATTATTACTGCCTACATCTTCAGTCCTCGGTAGTATAGTGGTCAGTATCCCCGCCTGTCACGCGGGAGACCGGGGTTCGATTCCCCGCCGGGGAGTAATCTTTTTTGCCAACATATTTCGATTTGTATAAACAATATAAAGAAATTTATATTATATTTTTTTAAATTTAGTACCCTAAGAAAAATTTACTTACAACCAAATTATTTCTGAATCTATAAATTGATTCTATATCCGGTGAAAATAGTATAATGTTGAAACATACTAAAATAATTGTTTCTAAAAAGTACTAACCAATAATTGTGAATAAAGAAATGTAAAAAGGTACTTATATGCTCTCAGACTAAAATACCATGTCTTTCATTAAACTTGTTGTTATGAAATGTCTGTTAAATACTGATTTTTAAATTCCGATATAATTACTAATTTGGATGTTCACTGTGGAACTTAAGAAATTTTCCTAAGCACTTTCTTAAATTAGAACATGTATTGTATTGTATTTTGTGATGTTACAATAAATTTAACAAGTTACTACACGAAAATGGCATTTGCAGTTGAAAATAGCTGACTGTTATTCAGCAACAAATCAGTTATTATAACACAAGGGTACATATTATGTTAATTTGAGTTTTAAAACTAAATATAAATTATAAAATGTATAAGATAGTTTCACAAATATGAATGATCTAGTTAATGCTTGTACGTCGTGCAGCTAAAAAACATACTTTTTTGCTTAATACATTGTAATTGTATAACCTAAATATATCCTACAGAAGAACGAAATTTAACGAAAAGCATTTGTATTAAGTTACTAATGTGGTTTCTTCCTGAAAAAAGCTATCTCAGATGGTGGGTACCATGTTTTTGTTATTTTTATTTGAAAATTAAAGATCCAATGTTCATAATGGAAGAATAATGTAGATTAACGATAGTCAAATAGTTTAAATTCAAGGAAAGAATTTTTTATTTTAACTTGCACTCCATGAAAACTACAAAGAGAGAAAAATGAACAGATTTCCCCCCAAAAATAGCAATTTTAAACTACATACAGAATAAAATATTTACGTGCTCTTTTGATGCCATTTATATATTTTATTAAATTTGAAGCTGTCTTATATTTTCATAGTAGTTCTAATATAAGGTAATTTTACAGACTGGTGAAAACCCACGTTTTTCATTTTATACAAGATGTGAAAAACGCCACAGGCTTCGCTGAGGTTGTATGCAAAATTTCAAATTGATGTGTAAATCTTTCTCTCCATATCTTACAAGATAATACATTCCCATTAGTAATTAAATTGAGTTTCATATTAAGTAAAAGTTCACACATAAAGTCACTATAAAATGATGTCTGTGTTTGGGATAGTTTGGCTATGTATTTGAATCTCTTATAGGTGTATCGATTGTTTAAAAATTTATTTATTGTGATATGTTCTCGCTGCCATCATGACTAGGTACTCATAAGACCAATTAAAACATATTTGCTTAACACTTAGCCAAATCCCATGGAGTGACATGGACCACATTCCTCATGCTCAATTTCAAGTCTATAGGTAAATTCGTTTTTGTGATATCCTGCGGGTAGACAGACAGACAGAAGTGGAATTTTCCACACCTACGAATGATAGACCTTCGCTAAAGCTTCAGCAAGTAGCAACAATTTGTAGCTTTAGAGATGCTACACACGTATTAAATACATCTAGTTTTTACGGAGGACGATAAAAACAACATTCTACTAGTCGTTTAACCAAGCGCTTACTAAAACCATTACGCAACTCTTTCAACCGTACAAATACTATGGCGAGCACGTGAGAAGGGACAGGGCGGGGCAAGCGATATTTGAGTTTATAACTAGAAATCTTTACAAGTAAAACCAAAATTAGCCAACTCTCAACATTCCGCTCCAAACTCTTAAGCTTGCCACAGCAGTAGTGCAGGATTTTAACCAATACATAAAGTATATTGTGACATTTTCAAATCTTTGGCACTAGCATTCTTTTAGGGGACTTTTATCATTGCTAGAACACAACCGAAAAAAAATACAGGTAGGCAAAGCGTTAGAAGGGAAAAATGAAAGGAACTGTGGAATAAAAAAATATAGTACACCACCATAATTGGAAAACGCTTTCTTCACATTTCTTAAATCTTGAATAATAAAAGCTTACTCGTAAAAGTTGATTAACTTAACTTAAAGGTTTTAATTTCAAGAGGAGAATAAAACGACACAAACTGTAAAAAAATAAACGTTTA
This sequence comes from Homalodisca vitripennis, assembly GCF_021130785.1. Lineage (NCBI taxonomy): Eukaryota > Metazoa > Arthropoda > Insecta > Hemiptera > Cicadellidae > Homalodisca > Homalodisca vitripennis. Next base: position 2,902 of record NW_025789094.1, read on the forward strand.
AGAGTCCAGTGGCACTAGTGATCAGCTTGATCGAAGTCTCATGAGTTATATAAACCTCAAACACTTTTAGGATCTTATTTGGTCTTTACATTATGGGGAATTTCCACGTTTTCATAGATATAATCAATACATCATCCATAAAAAACTTGATTCGTATTTTTTAAATATATTTATTATTTATTGTTTATTAAGAAAATGTATAAAATAAATTTAACTTAAAATTACCTCAAAAAGTATAAATTTTAAATAGGGAATAGACAACTGTTACAGAAGCATCAAAACAACCGGATATCCTTTCTACTGTAACAAAAAAAAAAAAAAACATATTTAGTGGTCGCTTATGCGTTTTTTTTGAAAAAAAGTACCGGTTAGGAATTTTTATAAAAATAACTTAGCTCAAAACATATTGGTATATTGTAAATTTTTTTATTTAAAAAAAAATTTTGTTTTTAAAAAAAATAAAAATCTTATGTAAAAACAGCTTGGATCTATATCAAAAAGAACTAAAGTGCTTTGCCTGCTTGACAGCTTGTGCAAGGCCTAACTTTAAAAGCGATCGATGCCTCGCTCATTCCCATTGATGGATTATTCGTTTTGCAACAGAAGTACCTCGTTATTTAGATATCGTAAATTAAATTATTAAAATAGTGATGATAGGAACTATCCATTTTTTTATTAACTTCTACTGGTGCTTTTGTTATTTTGACTCTTTAAAAATTTTTTTAACAGAAGCCGTTTTTTGTTTTAATATTCAAGATAAATAACACAATTATTATTTTTATTATTCCCTCTGATCTATTCGAAAATTCTATATTTCTAAATTTGGTTTCTTTAGCGCTAAACGAGTTAGATATACAGTTGTTTTATTAAAATAAATTTATAGGCGGCTAGTGGCTTAAAAACGGGACATGTTTCATGACCAATTGTTTAGTATGACATTAAAAACAATGATGATTACTATTCAGCCGCAGAAGAATGTAAAATGTATTTTATTTGAAAAACAACTGTGTATAAATTGATATTTTGTCAACATTTGTTTCCTACTATTACTTATCGCTTACATTGTTGTATATTGTTATTAATATTTGTATTATTGGTATTGCGTTTTTTGGCTTGATTATTACATAATTTTATTGTTATAAACATAGACAATTTCTGTTCTATACTCAAATTTTTTTTATTATTACTATACGATTCCGGAACACCATTTGATATAATAAATATGTGCTGGATGTCTTATGGTCGGCCATGCCTTTCTTATTTTGTAAAGTTTTTGCGTACAAGTTGAGTTTACAGTTGGAATAAATGAACCATGGTTTCTTACTACGACCAGTAAAAATGACGTAAAAGTTGTTTCAGATTATACCCATATGGACTTATTGGACACGCAATTCAAGGTCATTTCTCTACACGCCGGACTTCTTAAGTCAGTCTGTTTTCCCAGACCCCACAGAGAGTGGAAGGAAATGAGGAAACTTACTGAAACACAAGAAGGACAACTAGCCTTGAGATGGAAAGTGGACACTCGGCTGCACGCTAGCACAAGGGAAATACCGTCACATATGGACGAGCCCCCTCGACCTATTTAGACGTATCGTGCGGGGCTTGGCAAGTTTCAAACACGGACTGGAATCATTGGTACTTCTCCCAAGGAATAAAAAGGGGGAGGATAGGAAGGCAATGAAAATTGTGATGTTATGGTGAAATTCGCTAAACAATGGTTTTGTCACGAACGTGATACAAGAATCTATCTTAGGAACATACCCGTAGAGTAAACTTGGCGGTTTGCCCGGGGACGCTTAGGTGCTTTTAAGCAACCCCCTGGAATAAGCACCGCCCTCGAGGCTCTGACGTCACGGCAGGGGGGTGCTAATTCAGCGCTACGGACACGGACCAGGCACAGGAATTATGCACTCCGCCCGGACTACAAGGGGTGACTAAATCAGCGCTTATGAACATGGGTCAAGGCCCTGAATTAAACACCCCCCTGTTCCGAAGGGGGGTGCTTATTCAGCGCGGCGTGATGGGGACATGGCCTCAGTCACTGAATTAGCACCCCCTACGCACTTCAACCAGACAAAAAAGGTTAGTTATTTTATTCTGTCCATTTATCTTTTACATCTATTCAATTCAATCATAAATATAATGAGTTGTTATCTGGGATTTTTGTATGACGCCTGCCTCTTATAAGCTACTATCTACGATTGTTTTTGCAATTTCCGATGAAACGATTAAATAATATAATCAATCAAATATGGCTACTTTCTCTTAAAAATTACCATAGACTTAATGATTATTACATAATAATGCTCCGACTAACCAAAGAGCTAATATGGACCTTAGAACTCCTCCTCCTCTCATTACGCATTGTTCATATTTGTTATATATCAATTTTCATCTCATGACTTTGCTTTCTTAAGTTGTGTTTCTATATATCATCCTATTAAAATAATAAATTAAATCAATACCTCCTTCATTTAGTTCTTATTTTCAGTTTATTCTTTTCAGTTAAATATGTTTTGTAAATTTAATTAACGACACTGCTAAAATATATATTTAAAAAAACACTAAAATTCTCGTCGATTCTGAGTCCGATTTTTGGAATATTACGGGTAAGGTTAAAATGGTTAATTATGGCTTTTTTATACTACAATTAGTTCTAGCTATCTTTGCTTGTGTCATTTTGTGATCTGTTACAGGTTATTGAGTACTGGGACGACCTTTTACAAGTGAAAGGATCTAAGTCTACTCATAGTTCCTAGTTAAGGGTATTCTCAACTGAGCATTAACAACGCTTCAAACTTAAACCCCAATCGTGAAAACTCAAATGAAACATGTTTTCTACATATAATTAAAACTATTGTTATTTGTATATTGAATCCGATAAATTAAAAGTATTTATTTCATTTAATAGTTTCACTGGAAATGGAATCTTCATTTTTTTATTGTTTAATTAAAATCTCAAATGTAAAAAAAAAACACAATTAACAACAAATAATTTTGTAAAACAATTTAGGCTCGTATTTTTAGGGCAGAAATAGTTCGACTGTCACATATACAGTATAGAATTTTATCTCTGCGGCCTATTTTGTTTCATATTTAATTTTAATTAAATTTCAAAATTAAGGTTTATAGACATGAAACAGATGAAGTATGAAAATTACACAGTTTTTCGAATCTTGTCATTTATTACAGAAATAAAATGTTCTTCAGTTGACCTCTGCCCTTAAACTTAATTACTCGTATAAACCATCTGCCAGTAAGAAAACTTAGATTATAATTTTTGTATCTTATGCACTATTAGGCGTCGATAGTGAATTCATCTGCACAATGGAACAGCTTAGCATAGACTTAACACATACACAATAAAATCCGTTAGAATGGTGATCGTCACATAAAATATCTCAAGGTTTACGCCGCCATAAATATTACTCTTTGGCTTACGCGTATAAAATATCCTCTATAGAAATCATGCTCTAACTAATTTTCATGATTAAAGGAATATATTATAGAAACATCCAAATACATTTCACAATGAGGCTACAACTTGAAGATACATTATTTAGTTTAATGAAAAACTTAATCACTGTGGATAAAAAAACTTGATGGATGAGTGCATTGGTAGCTAAGGATGAAGTATATTAATCCGCAGGAGGTTTTCTTCCATATACTAGTTTAATGTAAAAAAAATGTTTGGTCGACTTCTGTCCATCTTACTTCTAATGCAGATATATCCTCTGGTAAAGGATTTATACCCTCGATTATATATTACTTTTTCTAATATGGTTTTAAAAATAAAAAACGATCCGATGATAATTAGCTTGTAATATTACGAGAATGAATAATAGAATTCTATATTGGGGAACTTTCATATTCAGTGATATCAACTATTACATGTAAAAGTATTCCCACATAATATGTTTTTTGTTGCTCCTTTTATGAGTAAACCCTAATTTTCAAATGTGGATCATAAATCTTTTTATTACCTAACGATACTTTAGGAAAGGAGGGATCGGTGAATTTTTAATTACTTTAGAACGATCAGTTAAAAAAATACATGGAATGTCGCATTGGACAATTAAAATTGGAATTATTTTTCCATATGGATCCCCCCCATTAATTTATTTTCATCAGGGATTATTGCACATTTTTTTTAAAGACATGAAGGAGATGTCTATGAACGTACCAGTTATTCTAGAAAAATTCCGTAACGAAGGGGCGGATATCAGCTAGTAAACATTTACAAAACTTGAAACTCGTTATTTTTGCCTTAACAATCGTTGCTCGTTATATAATTGGCCGTCATACCAATATGGAAATATATCAGAGTGAAATCAACCTGCAAAATATCGATTGTAGGACTGTAGGTCCACACCATTAATTTTGACGAAAGCTGACGAAACCCGTGCGTTGCAACTACCGACGCCTACTTTTTCAAACTGATGTCGGCCAGTATCGAGTGGTTTGAGTAATAATATCGATGTTATTCTCAGTTGTTATTCCTTATATTAATACATAACTTATCTATGTATAGTGAATTTGTTTTGATGAAAAATTTCCTAAAAAAATATAAGAATGAAATCAAACAATGTTTGAGTGTACAGGCCCAAGGGTGTAGCAATATTAATACTCTCTAGGTAACGGATATCTTTTTTACACGAGTAAAGAGAAAAGATAACCTAGGAACCACGTAATTGATGTATGGACACAAGAAACACTGAATAATCATCGCCCCTTTTGTATGCAGTTAACAGAATATTTAACTATTGTGTGTTTATCTCATTAGTCCAGACTGTGCGCTTCTAACCCCATGGTAATCTGAAGTGTCAAACTTAAGAAATGAACATTCTTACAATATTGAGTAAAAAGAAGAGTGAAATCTCAGTGAAGTCTTTAATAAAGCGTCTATAAAAAAGGTAAAATTTAAAATTGACACATTCCAGCTTAGCTGTAACTTCTTATTTTAAGCGTCTATTTATATCGGAAAGTGTAGAGAATTTTGTTACACTCTAATTTTCAATTCGATGTAATTTTTTATAACTGATTTGTAAACTAGGTTGTAAACAGATTAATAGAAACATCAAAATTACTTCATATAATAATAAAAAAATACTACACAAATATACATAATATTTCAATTTTGTATACAGTGAAACTTTTATATTGTTTTAATGTTTTATTTTCCGGGTAGAACAAAATCTTCAAACCCTTCGGTTAGAACAAACGTGAACAACTGCAACAAATAGCAATCGTTACTGGTACAATTTAAGCATCTACGTTTAACACCGTAATCAATTAGCAAATCTACAAACTCCGTATAAATTTACAAGCCAAAAGTAGGTCAGAGGTCCTTCATATAAACACAAAATATATAAAAAGACATATAATAACTACAGACATTTTTTAATTTTTGGTCTAGGTACAGCATCATGTATTAGAGTGTTTTTTTTCTGACGTTCTCTTCAATCAAAAGGAAACTTTGTTTAGAAATAATTAAGGGAATATTAAGACCAACAGTTCAGCAAATGTAATTTTAAAATCACATTGATTAGAGCCAGCTAAAATCAAAAACAGCTGATTTGTTGGCAGCCACCATACCATGTCATATAATAAAGGCGGATAATGGTTGGTAATTGGTTTTAAAAAACAGTAATTGTGTTTTTAAAAACATACTATCTCCCTTATTTCACAACCAATTTTATAAAACTTGGTATCGTTAGATTTTTTTATTAAATTGGGGAATAATTTAGATATTTATTTACACAAATATCGCTTTTAAGATATTTAAGCTTAAAGATCTATTTAGAAATCACTATTTTGAAAATAACGCTTGTAAGAAATTTAAATTTTTTGATTTTCCTTTAAGTTTATAAAGGTATATACAAAATTTTAACCTAAACAATCCATCAAATATAAATAGTAAAGTAAAAAAATGACAAAAACAAAACAAAATTGTGGCTATTTAGAGTAAATTATTGAGTTTTAGAAAGGTTAAGCGATTGTTTTTGCATTTGGTCCATGAATAATGTCTGAAAATATTGGTAGGAGATGTGTGGAACACTCTCTAATAATCATTTTATGTACAGAGTGTCCCTGTAATTCTTAGGACAAGTCTATATACCGCAACTGCTCAGGTCATAGCAAACGCATTTCAGAATATGGAAATAGATCTTTGGTGCTTAGTTCTGTATGTGTGTTTTTTATATACAAATTCGCTTTAATATCTTAAAACGAATAAACAAATCCTCACCTAATTTGGAATCAAATAATTGTGGTAATAAGGCCAGTTTATAAACAAAATTCATTAATACTTTTCGAAATGGCGGCCATTAATTCCTGATTAACTTTGAATATAAAACTATACTAAATAACTATAATAAATAAATAGACTATAAACTAAAAACTATTAATAACTTCAACCCACTAATAATAAATAACCTCATTAAGAGCATCTTTACTGTAAAAAAACATGGAGTTCGTGAAAATAAATTAATAACAACTTTAGAGTATCTTATCCCTCACTTTTCTTTTATTTTTGTGATATAATTAATGCAAAACATTTGAAATACATGTTTCAGGCCTATCTAAGGATGAGAAAATACAATCATATATTTTCATGTTTAAATGAATTTATTTTAAAATCTGTTGTTTTAGGAACATATTTATTGTACGAAAATTTAGTCAAGCGACAATCAGATGTATTTCCAATAAAACCGCTTATCTTTGATTTTTGTCCATATAAAAAAGTAATTATTGGTCCGGAATATTACTGTACGAATTTTCTTGTTCTTTAATATATCTTAAAATATAACCAGATAACCTAGTCACTTTATTTAGTTTTTTCACATAAATATGTGCATAAATTGAAGCTTTTATGATAAAATACAACAGTTTATTATTGTTAATTAAGACATTTTGTTTTTTGTCCTTCATTGTTCATAAAGGCGTTCAATGTTGATACATTTGCAATATCTCCTAGTAGTTTTTTATTTATTAGAAAAAA
>NW_025789095.1:0-8597 GCF_021130785.1 Homalodisca vitripennis
GTGGACCTGACAGTGCATTGTACAGAAATCGATTAAACAAAAGCACGTGGATATGGCGAGCCCTGGTACAGACAAAACCATCGTGGTAAGGTGCCCCCATAATTATCAGTATCAAGGAATGACTTTCCATATGAATAGCAGGCAACATTTGTTTAAAATGACATTTCCACGTCCAAAATTGTTCAGAACCAAAAAGCTCTCGCTACAAAACATTTATAGTTATTGATCAATTATGTTTTTTCAGTACTCCTCATCCATTCTCATGTTATGTGAGTGCCGATCCGATGGCCGAGCGGGGCCCTAAGAGTCCGTGGGACTTTGGGTCCTGAGTTTGGAGAGATACGCGCAGGTTCAAATCCTGTCCGTGGTGACCGTATTGCAACTGTTTTATCAGTACCAATCAACCTCGCGTACTGTATCGACTCTCCCTCCTTATTCTGTTGTTGATAAGAATGTTCACGCCACTAGGCCAGTGGCACATTAGGACGGAAAGGAATAAGGCACTTATAAAGAGGGGAGTTGGCGGCCTACTCCTTTTTTTTAAAGAAAAGAAAAGAATAAATTTCCTTGTTTCAAGTGCTCATAGTATATTTTTATGTTTACTGCTCAGTCCTAGTTTTCCCAGTGCTCATCTACTTTCCAGTGCTCTTATATTTGCCAGTGCTCATTCTAGTTTTCAGTGCTCATCTATTTTTCAGTGGGGGCGCTCATTCTATTTTCAGTGCTCCTTATATTTGGAGTGCTCATCTCGTTTTCAGGTGCTCACCTATTTTTCAGTGCTCATTCTAGTTTTCAGTGCTCCATTCTTTTTTCAGTGCTCATCTAGTTTCAGCTGTCAATCTTTTTTCAGTGCCCATGTATGTTCACGTGCTCATTCTATTTGTTTCAAGTAGTCTCTATATATTTTGCCAAGCTGCTCATTCTAGTTTTCAGGTGCTCAATCTATATTTCAATGTGTGCTCATCTAGTATTTGCAGTGATCAATCTAGATTTTTCAGTGCTCGACCTATTTTCAAGTGCTCATCTTTTTTTCATGTGCATTCGTATGTTCAGTGCTCATACTTATTTATCAGAGCCTCTTATATTTGCAGTGCTCATTAGTAGTGTGCAGTGACTCATCTAGTTTTCAGTGCTCATGTGCTCTTGATATGTTGCAAGTGAATCACCTAGTTTTTCAGTGCTCACCCACTATTTTTCAGTTGCCCATGTATGTCTCAGTTGCTCATCTAGTTTTTCAGTATAGCTGTTTATTTCTTTGTTACAGTACTAATTAATAATCCAAAACCTGTTTGAGGGCATGATGTATATTGTAATAGTTACTAAAATTAGATTGGATGAGAACTGCTGTAGTTTAAATACATCTTAATGTTTTTATGTTAGTATAATAGTGTGTTACAGTAGGGGTTTTGCGAAATTTCAACTTGTTTCTTATAAACCATTGTGGAGTTTATTAAATGTGTTTTTATTGGCCCGCCTAATCATATGGAGAAGTTTGAGTTATTCGTCCAAGACCCTGTATACCACTTTGTACTCTAATATAAATGATTTGAAACTAAGATAAAAGAAAACAATTTTTTATTAAAATAATAGATAAAAAACACCATACTTGAAGAAACAAATTGCATAACACATTACGAACAAAATAGAAAATAATTGAATTGAACTAAAGCATTACTAAAAACGTGTTATCTGTTAGGGATATAAAGAAACTGGTATATAATGTATTGTCATTTTTTTTAAGATTTTTAGACATTAAATTTGAATGTAGATACTTTAACCTATATCTGCACTATACGGTACACACAAAACTACCAGAGCCGCATATAGCCGAGCTTGTCTTCAAGATCGACTCCAACTTGCCGCCCATGTTGGTGCGAGCCCCTGCCAGGAGTCGGGAACTACAAGGTTCTGGGCACTGTACACTCTGTGTGGTCTGTGTAGGAACGGCAACATTATGATTGGGCCTGCTGGGGACGGCGACACCGCAGAGATGGAATAGAGCCGAGCTTGTTCTTCAAGATCGACTCCAACTTGCCGCCCCTATGTTGGTGTGCGAGCCCTGCCAGGAGTCGGTGAACTTACAAGGTTCTGGGCACTGAACTGTCTAGTGTGGTCTGTGTAGGAACGGCAACATTATGATTGGGCTGCTGGGGACGGCGACACCGCAGAGATGGAATAGAGCCGAGCTTGTCTTCAAAATCGACTCCAACTTGCCGCCCCCCCCCACACCCCCCCCCCCCCCCACACCCAGCCCCCCCCCCCCCCCCCATGTTGGTGCGAGCCCTGCCAGGACTAAAGCGGGAACTACAAGGTTCTGGGCACTGAACACTCTGTGTGTGGTCTGTGTAGGAACGGCAACATTAACATTATGATTGGGCTGCTGGGGACGGCCGACACCGCAGAGATGGAATAGAGCCGAGCTTGTCCTTCAAAATCGACTTCTTCAAAATCGACTCCAACTTGCCGCCCATGTTGGTGCGAGCCCTCCTGCCAGGAGTCGGGAACTACAAGGTTCTGGGCACTGAACACTCTGTGTGGTCTGTGTAGGAACGGCAACATTATGATTGGGCTGCTGGGGACGGCGACACCGCAGAGATGGAATAGAGCCGAGCTTGTCTTCAAGATCGACTCCAACTTGCCGCCCATGTTGGTGCGGAGCCCTGCCAGGAGTCGGGAACTACAAGGTCCTGGGCACTTGACTATACCTCGTTCGCCCTTCTCTATTCCTGCTCCGACATGGGCATACTGCATGCTGGTTAGTGTCGCCATTTATATCATAGTTGATAGTAGATGAATACGTAAGATTTTTATGTATTTAAGATCATTAAATATAGTGCAATCATATTAAATCAGTGCAATTGGTGTATCCAATCCGTGTATCGCCTTTAAGTATTCAAATTTTGGGCCTGAAGCTCCACGTAAGTGGGCGATTTATTGCTCAAACTGAAGATAAAAGTCAAGCCCTTTTCTTGTTAAAGCATTTGATTACGCATGTTGGCGAAAGTGTACAGAATGTTTTCCATGTTTTACTTCCTTTTATCCGAGCAGAGAGAATGAAGATGAAAATTGGAGCAATGCAGAAATACTTACTGTAGTCATAGTGAGATTGTTGTTTCCCAGTGAGAAAGCTATACCAATGGACCAATACCCTCTCCCTGAATGTAGTTATGAAGATATATTTACTGACATATATATTTAAATAAATTTGTACTATGTTTTAATAAAGTTGCCTCAGTATTGAATTGAAATAGGTTTATTTTGATAATTTAAACTAAACCTTTAAAAACGTTTCAAGCGAAAATTTTTTATTTTGGACAGATTCAGTGTGAAATTCTACTTAATTTTGTGGTTTATTTCAGATGTCATTACAATCTCACATGAAAAATATAAAAATTTGGTGAACTTCTCAAAGATTTTGGAAACTTTTCAACACCAGCAAAGTATTTTTAATAGCGATAAGGTGTGTGAAGATAGGAAAAATACACAAGAGTTGACATTTGTTGTGATTTTGAATATAAATACAAAGTTTCACAAAGAGAAATATCTTCCTAAGTAACAGATTATACTAAACCTGATATTTAAATATCTCAGTACATTTCATCAATGATATAAAGTAACTGTATTTTTCGCTTTCTTAAATTAAATAAAAAAATGTGTTTTCTCCTTAAATAATGAACCATACAAACATGCCATGCCATGCAGCTATAGTTCTGCCTGATGATTAGGATATTTTTATATAGAAAAAAATATAATTTAACTTATTTTTATAAATTATTACTAAATTACAAGAGAGCAGTAAAGAGGAAAAAGAGTGTTTCTGGGACTTACAACTGCCCTATTATGAGCTCGCCACAAGAGGTTATAAATTATGAGATGTTATAAGACGAGAAAAGTTAAAACAAATTCATGATATAGTAAATGAAAATTTACAACAAGGGAATTTACTGGACGTAACTTAGAGTCGTGAGGTTTTTTTCCATGAACCTATATCTACCAAATTCCGATATCCTATATCCACACCATGGAAAAATGCTCACTACGGTATTTTTATAGAATTGCAACCTGCATGTCCTGAATTAGGCAACTATAAGTTGGTTAAAATGCGTTGAAATTAAAAAACGATTCGCAATCCAAAAACATCGAAGTCATAGTAAACTAAAAACCGGAAACTTCAAAAAATAAATGCCTGGATTAACGCAAAACTAAGATATTTTGGGACTAAGAAAATTCAGAGATTTTTGTTCCTCGTCAAAAAACACATCCTTAATTCACTCGAATGACATGTTTCTAATTGATAAGAAAATGTATTGATAAGGATAAAAATCTGAAATCATAATAAAATAAAAAAATACAATTTTCTTGAATCATAAATAAATAAAACACGTTGTTCTCTGAAGGTATCAGTCATGTACATACTGTACACACTGTTGGTTTACAAAGTTGACAAAATTTTCAACTTTAAATGCCTGTAATTTGTCATGAAGTACTTCCACATTTTCAACTTTTTCAGTTGAAAATAATGTCTCAAAGACTGAGTGATACGTTCAGAGAACAACGTGTTTTTATTTATTTATAATTCAAGAAAACTGTATTTTTTTAATAATTTTTTTATTTTATATTTAAAAAGTTTTATTTATATAATCAACTTAACCTTATTTTGTACCTGAAGATGGAATCAATGATTCCGAAATGTACATAGTAAGAAAAATAAAAAGTTTAAAAGTGTTAAAAGTTTATTTATATTATGTTATTTATTATAAAACACTTTTCGAGGCTACATCTCTTCTAACATGTATTTTTTTATTTATTTTGATAAACAAAATTTATTATTTTTTACTGTAAAACATGAAAACATATGATCATACATGGTGGTTGGTCGACGAATGCAGACGTATTGTGAACTGTATTCTGTAGTTCAGTTTTAATAATAAATTAGTGTTGTGTTTAGTTTTTTATTGAGTGCATGTTTTAGAGTTAGTGAAGTTGACACACAACATGGTAGTTGTAATTCCTGACATTGGCGTGTCACAACGCTCTGGTATGATTTGTTTATCTTAACCTAGTTTGTAATTATGTGTTAGGTTAGTTATTTACCTGAAAGAAGAGATCTGATTGCAGATCTTGAAAACGTAGTGTTACTGATTTTTTTGTTTCACTGAACGATGGCAAATTTCCGGAAAAATCCTGTTTTCCTTCACAACTGTGAATTGAATTACTCATTACTTGGTGAGTGACCTTTGAAGATTTCCTTACAAATAGCCCATTTAAAGTACCTTTGAAGGTTGTTTGCAAGTATGGCAAACCTAACATCACCAAATACGATAAGACTTCCATGTGAATGTTGAGTTGTGTAAACTAATTTACCATCCTTCCTCTCCAGATCTCCTGTGGGTTCTGGCTCGACAGAAGGAGTTGCCTGTGTCATCTAGAGTTCAAGTATACGACATCCTCAGCACGCTCAACATCGACCCTGGCCGACTCACCCTCACTAAACACAACAAGTGTCCACAGTTCTAGAGGAGGATCTATCTACCACACATCTACCACACATTTACCACACACATCCACTTTCTATTTACCGTCGTAGAAGAATTGTTGTCGAAGACTGAATTGTTACCACTACCTTATTTACAAGTATAAACAAATGTGAGATAAATCTAGAAATTTATAATTTTGTCAAATGTGTTTCATATTTATTTAACTAATTGGTATACAGTTGTTGGTCAGCAAACAAACATTTTTTGGAATATAGCAATCAGTTACGTCATGTTCAAATAACCGAGTAAACTAAATTAATTTGTGTTCGTCCACAAGTGCAAATGTGTGTTATGTTAGTGCTATTTTTGTTTGTGGGGCTATTAAACTTTTTACAATCATAAATTTATTATTGTAATACACTTTTCATGTTGTTTACATGACGGTACATATGCCATAAGAGAAACATTAATCAATAGTTTGAAGCTTGAAAAAAGTTTCTGTAACTGTCCTAAGTGTTTTAATATAGTGAAATTATATATTGTTTCGGTATTAAAGTAGGTAAATATTTGTCAGTAATAAAACTGACATGTATTTTGTCAGTGATAAAACCGGTATGCATTTTGTCACTGATTAAAACTGACATTTGTTTTGTAAGTGATAAAACTGTACACTGTATTTTGTAAGTGATAAAACCGACATGTATTTTGTCAGTGATAAACCGATATGCATTATGTCACTGATATAAAACTGACATTTGTTTTGTAAGTGATAAAACCGGACATGCGTTTTGTCAGTGATAAAACCGACAAGCATTTTGTCAGTGATAAAACTGACATTTTTTGTCAGTGATAAAAACCGACATTTTTGTCAGTGATAAAACTGACATGAAAATATGCAATAATTAAATTAGTAGCCATGCATGTTAGATGTGTCTAATATTGAATGTAGTTCTTGAGATTCTTCCATAAAGTGTCTGTAATGATTTGAGTATTAAAACAAGTTCTTGATAAATTTAAAAAATTAATAAATTTATGGACAAGATTTGTAATATGATGTGTGTGAAGTTCTCTGAGGCGAATGAATATAAATGCATGGGCACACACGAACGATACAGGGTTAGAACTAATGCCATATGGACCGCAGAGACATTATTTGTCTTGGTCTCAGAGCGGGTACTTATTCTATGGTCGATGATATATATACATTTTTCACGATGTTCACGAATTTACGATGCCTTACGTAATGGAATGAAGCTGAGAATAACCGTAGAGGATTAGGTATTCACTGATTTATTGCAGCAACGATAATATTCGAAGTGTTTTGTAGAAAATGTAATGCATAAGAATGCAACTGGTGTTGTACCTTGATCAATAATTTATCGAAACTTATGAAATCTTTTATATAATTCTTTGCACAACTTTGCTACTGATTAAGGAAACTAGACGCGTAGGATTCCTTTCCAATATAAGAAACACCTTAATTTACACTGATTTAAAACACAGAAATTAAATGCAAAGGACGCATTATATAATAAAACAAGTGAACATAATTCCATGGAAGCATTATACAATATAATAAACTCTTAACACAATAAAATATTAGGTTAGATTGTAGTCGTAAAAATAAAATAATTTGTGCATCAAAAAAGTTACAGTAATGACAATTGTAATCCTGTGATATTAGACCAATTTCTTTATTATTCGAATTTCTTTTTTACATTCCCTAACTTACTTGCTATTATATCGCACATATAATTAGAAAGTAAAAACATACGTTTTTGCTCAGTTTATTCACTAGAGGATGGTTGCACACAAATAGTCCTAAGATGGATGGGGTGTCTGGATCCCCTCTTCACCCCGCGCCCAACGATGTTGCCAGTTTTACGCGTTGGATAATATATGATCAGTCTCATCATATGATGTAATGAACTAATATGACCGTTGTTACCACAAAAAATATACGTACTTTAGTTTTCATTCATATGTTCGGCAGACAACATTGTAAATCACAACAGTTATTGACCATAATTACGTTCATAGCGGGTAGCACCTGATGGTCAGGCAGAGATGTGGCAAACACGCCATCAAACGCTCAATTGGGAACTATGTTTTGAGTGCAGCCTAACCTTCTAGTTTATTTTTGGTATCGTATTATTTTGGACTATGGACGAAACCCTTTTACCAGTTTAGCACTAATTTTTAATAAAATAGCGAAATCCCACAACATTTTGTTTTCCTTTCGTTGTTTCAATATACCCCACTTTCCCAATACGAACACAACGGGGTAACATTTAATTTATAAAATTGTAAACTTTATCGCTCTAGACGGTTTTTTCAACATTCTGTGACGGGTTAACCGGCGTTTGTCAACAGTAGTTGGAACCACCGATGAAGGTACCCGCCACACTCGCGTTTCGTTTTAATTTGATATTAAAATACCACACAGTCGCACAATACAGTAAAAAAAAATTTATAAATTAAAAACACACACAACCCCATTAATAAGAGAAAAGAGATGGTAACGGTTTTTTTTAAACAATTACTATTGTTTTGGTATTATTTTTCTTGTTATTGTATCGTTTTACGCTTAATGTGTTTTAAATTTTATCATGCAACCCGCAATGCTAACCTGATCATATCACTTTGTTTGGACAAACGCGCAGATGAACCGTATCATAACTCTTAGGGAACTGTTAGAAGTTATATTTTACTGTTTTTATAACTAATGCTCAATTGGTAACTTTATTTACATTTAAATAACACATTAAACCAATGTTTTTTAAAAACTTTTTATTTTTTGTGAGACCTTTCTCGATTAAACAAAAAACTGATGTGTCTGACCTGAAGATAGCCTTGCTATTCGAAAGGCCGCTAAAAAAAATGTAAAGTTTTTATAATATAGGTTTATGAGTTTGAATGTTAAACTTAAGTTAACAATTGGACCAATAAAAGCTCCATCTTCAATATGTTAATGGTGTAGAGAGGAGATATAAACTGTAAAACTGTATAAGATCCTATTATTGAATATATAACTAAATTGTGTGTGGGAAACGTTTAGATTTACAAATTCCTAATTTATTTTTTTTGTTGTAAATGGAAAAATTTTAAACATATAAAAAA